>NC_056731.1:454795396-455095396 GCF_019279795.1 Protopterus annectens | reverse complement strand
ACTGCTGGGGATAGTGATAATGATGCATGTGTAATGGCACATGGAGGTGTGACAGGGTCTGTTGTTGGTCAGCCAATCGACAGTACACAGCAGTCAACCCCATCAATGCGCACAGTCATCCTGCCGATACATCCATTGTCACCAATGTCCATAGGTGAGGGACAGCATACAGTGGGCATTGACCAGGGTAATGTGGTATCAGTGGCACATGCATCCCCTCACAGCAGCCATGGCCAGAGTCCTGACATGGTACCACACAGGCAGATCGCCAGGGGTTCTCGTGGGAGCATCCATGGTCGTACTGCCCCTGTCAGACGTGCCCACAGAGGTCTTTCAACCTCAGCTATGTTCTGGGCTGTAATGCAGGCACAGGCATGTATGGAACGGTACACCAGACAGGGTCTGAGGGAGCTTAGAGCACATCGCACTGCTATGAATGACACTATGCGTGACGTTGCGGCTGCCATCCATACTGTCAGCGAGGTCATTGACAGATGTTGGGGGGACACATTAGATCTGTTCCACAACTACATGTCCATGAGCCAGGGCAATGCAGGACAGTTGAGGCGTCGATGTGGACGTATGCCAGCAACATCATCAGCTGGCAGTCGTCGCGGATGACAACAAACCCGCAGCCGCTCCCATAGGGCCAGTACCAGCCCCAGAAATGCTGGGTCTGTGCTGTCATTAGACCGTCCTAGAAGACCACGTGCACGTGGCTCTGGACAGTTCCAGCAGGGATATGTGTCCAGTCATCAACCAACTGCTTCTGATGACAGTACCCAGTCTGGCATAGTACCTGATACTGTCCGTAGCACCCCTGCCAGGCACAGGTACCATGTCCATGGCCAGAGACAGTGATCTGTATGACCTGGCAGGTATAGTCTGTGGGTGTCCACAAACACCCGTATATGGCAGCCATGTGGTGGAACTGTGTGCATGCATACACACATGCATAATGCTAACACCTAGGGCTAACACATACACACACACACACACACACCGCATCAACATTGCCCCATTTTGTACTGTTGTCCCTCACTAACACACACACACACATACATGTTGATTGGATGTGTCAATGGCAGACTCTGGCATACCAAGTGCACACTCTGTGCATATGATGAAACTGTGCCACCTCCTGCAATTTGTAACATTGATGCAGGAACAGGATAGCATGGTGCTGATGCACAGGGTGACTATATAGCACTGTAGTAATATTATCATGTTGTTTACAGTACAGTGTAATGATATCAATGTGGGTATATCCCAGCATGCCTGATGCATTAACAGTATGATTGTCATTGTAGTGTTTTTATACACCAGTGTTAATTCCAAAAGTGTAATGTCTGCACATGTTTGCATTCTGGTGGTAAGGCTGAAAACACAAACTCACCTACATAGGTATCACAGGGGATAAGAAACTGGAAGTAATGATAATCAATGCCAGACATCTAAACCGCAAGATGCATGCAGTCCAAGCTCTACTCAGCATGGAGAATGTTGATAACTGTGCAGTAACAGAAACCTGGTTCAAGGCTCACAAGAGCACCCTAGCACTACCAGGTTACACCTCATACCATGCTTTACAGCCCCAAAACATGGAACTAACTACAAAAGGAGGGTGAGTATCAATAGATGTCAAGGATACCCACACCCCCAGGTTGGTGCCACAGCATGAAGCATCACAGACTATCCACGTGCAACTAACAGTGGGTACAACTGCCTTCCAGTTCATAGCCTGCTACAGACCACCCTCCTAAACACAGGTAACTCACTTGGCCTACTTATGAACACATGTAAATATGAAGGTGTCTCCAAACAACATTATATTGGGCAACTTCATATATCCACACATAGACTGGGAGCATTACTGTAGCTCCAACACCCTAGGCCAAAGGTTCCTAGAATTCATAAACTCAAATGCTATGAAACAACTTGTTACCACTCCCACAAGAGGGGAGAGCATACTGCACCTGATCATCATCAACATGGGGACTCTATGCTCCAGACCAGAAGTGTATCCCTCACTGGTAAGATCATACCATAGAGTAATCTCACTGTATATTCACATACCAACCCCAGCCCCTGCCCAGAAACCACAGTGAAAAAGTTGTCTAAAGCAAATTCCACACACCTCAAAATCGAGACAGAGGTGGAATCCTTCAAAGCCCCCGGGCCTGTGGAAAATACGGCCCACACTGCTGAATCCTTTATAAACACATTCTGTGAACACCTTCAGGAATGCACAGATCATGCAATTCCAAATATAACCATGACCCAATCCTCCAAAGACAGGCGTCCTTTCTGGTGGACCCCAGCCACATAACAGAAAACAATAGAAGGAGGAAGCTACTACATGATCGAGCAATATCCCAGAAAGGGAAGGCATCTCTGATCAGTATTTTGAAAACATTACGGGCACTCATAAAATCATCTAAGGCCAGCTTCAAGAGAAATATTGCACAAGACACTAAGGATAATCACAAGGCTTTCTTTACTTATGTTAGGAATCTGGGTGGGAATTACCAGATATGCTCAGAAGTTGTCCTAAATGACAAGGAATACACCTAAGCCACATACATTGCCAACATCACTGCTGACAGGTTCAGCACAAACATCTCACCCCCCCACCACAAGGGCAAATATATATCCCAGCAGAGTGATGCCCCCCTGACATCTGAGATGCTCAGTCGCCCTCTCCAAAGCAAAAACACAGCATCAATGGGAGCAGACAGTGTCCCATGCTGCATCCTACATGAACTCCAAGAAGAACTAAACACAAACATAAAACTACTGTTCAATCCCAGCCTTACTACAGGATATGTACCCAAGGAGTGGCGTACAGCAACAGTGATCCCTCTCCACAAAGGTGGTGCCTCAACTGATCCTGGAAACTATCACCCCATACGCCTGACTAGCTTGATCTGCAAAGCTATGGAAAGGATCATCGTAGACCTCATAAATAAAGCTATTGGGGACCTACAGACACTGGATCCTACCCAGTTCAGCTTTGTTGAGGGCACATCCTGCCTCTTAAACCTGGTCAATGTCTTTGAAACAGTCACCAAGGCCAGTGACGAGGGGAAGGTGTTCAACACAGCCTACCTGGACCTCGCAAAAGCCTTCGATACAATACCCCACTTGGGCATTATAGAGACGCTCACCAGCATAACTATAAACCCCTATGTCAATAGATGGATTGCAAACTGGCTCATGGACAGAACACACATGGTCAGAATTGCTGGAGCCATGTCACACTCCAAACCGGTTACAAGTGGCGTCCCACAGAGTTCAGTCCTGGGACCTCTCTTGTTTGGTATATATTTCTCAGAGGTACAGGCCAACACAAATGGACTGTGGCTGAGCAGGTTCGCAGATGACTGCAAACTGGGCTCCATAATCAACTCACCAGCCAACAGAAGCATCCTACAAAAGGGCCTCATAGAAACAGACAACTGGTGCCAGAGCCATGGCCTAAAGCTAAATGCCAAAACGTGTGTAGTCATCCCCTTTAGCAAGAACAAAGTGCCCACAAATTAACACATAGGTGGTAAGCCATTAAGTACTGTACACATGATTAGGGACCTGGGGACCCGAGTTGATAGCAAACTCTCATTTGACAACCACATGGTTGTAGTGGTTACACAGACAGTTTATATAGGCCACCTAATCATGAAGGGATTCACAGCTAGATCACGGGAGGTCATCGTGCCTCTTCAGTCATCCCTCAGGCCCATAATTGAGTACAATGCCCCTTTTGTGGTGTACCTTACCAGAGACCTGTCCTGAAGCAACTGGAAAGTCCACAAAAGTACCTCACCAAGGGGATCAAAGGGCTCCAGCAGATGCCTGACATATAGAACCATGTCCAACCTGGAATTAATGGACATGCTGCACCACAGAAAATCCAATTTCCATGGAGCTATGCGCTCGTGACACTTGCACCTCAGCACTTACATAAATAGGACATGCTGGAGGGACAGATTCATAACCCAGAGGCTCCCTTCACTCTGGAATAAAATCACAGTCCAGGTTAGGGAGAGTCCCTTAATGACACTCTGCAAGAGGACTGTTGCTGAGTGGATGGGAGATTGTAGGTTTACCCTGGGTTTCACTTCTGTGTCACTGTTACACAGAGGCTGAGTATACTAACCTGGAAAAAGGCCATATAAAAATACATTTAAAATGGGTGGCGAAAGACAAACACAGTCTGGCTAGGCTTATAACTGCCCTAGGGCAGATAGCCTAGTATGAACCTATGAACCTATTACATGATGTATCCTCAACTGATACACAGATGTAGGAAACCCAGTGTCAGTGATATCCCTGCAGTACTACACTATACCGGTAGCCATTCTTACTGAGCCCCACACATCCCTGGGAAGAATACTGTTTGGCATATAGCAGTCTCACGTACATGCCAACACACTAGCGATATGTTCATCCAAGACTGGAAATGTATACAGTGGCCTACAATGCAGTCTGCACATGACACACATGACCACCAGAAGGGTATCGTACAGATAGATACCTGTTGTCCAAGCCATGCTCTATTACTGTAATGCAACTGTAACTTTGTCATCAGCATGTACTTAACATAGTATTCCAGTAGTACCATGTAGATGGCAGCACTCATCATGTAGAACGGGTAATGGTGTGTACATATGGACAAGTGTTTTCTTGTCTATCCTGTGATATTCACATTTCCAAAGGTATTGTGCAGTCCCTTGGTGTATCGCCTAAGCAAGAAGGTGTCTTTATGCATATCAGCAACAGTTGCCATACACCTACACTGGATGTCCATTACTCACAGACTTTGCTGTGTTATAACATGTGTAACATATACTCCAGACATGAACCCTCACCCACATTAATATATCACAGCTTTCATGAGTGTGCGTCACCCAGTTGGCCTAGGACACAGATCACTGCAGTAGCCTGCATTGTCAACAAAATACATGTATGGCGTACAGTCTGGGAATCTGCAGGACATGCTGGCACAGGTAACAACTGTATTCATATGAGGCGGGCTTCACACATAGGAACTATTGAAGGTCACAGGCACATATCTGTATGTGGCACACACATACCTGATGTGTGCATTGCACTTACTGTTATAATTATATGTCATACAATAATAAAAGCAAAACCCACCACACATTGACAAACACATACATGGCTTTTGTAGGATTCAAACCCTTACAAACTATGTTATGACACTTGAGAGAGACGCTTTAGCGCAGCGCACTATTCGTATTACTGGGTGGTTTTCCTTCTCCTGCTGTACTTATAGGGTGCTGACATAATCAGTCTTTACAAAGAGGAATGTACATCATGTAGTGTGTTATTCCAGTTGTCAAAAGGGGCATTTCTTTCAAAGAGAATTGCACACATCTGCCCCCGATTCAAACCCCTACCTAACTATGTTATGACAACTGAGTGAAACGCATTAGCACAGTGCGCTATTTGCATTACTGGGGGGTGTTTCTTCTCCTGCAGTATTTATAGGGTGCTGACATCAGTTTTTACAAAGAGGTATGTACATCTATTACTATCCCTTAGTCTGGGGGATAACAATATATATGCATTAACAGACACCTAGTTCAGGGTCACATATGCACATCAGCACTGCCTGGTTATGTTTTATACCATGCTTCATGAACATAGGACTTGTAACATACAACACAACCAGAGAGTGTATCCATATCCATATGCTCTTCAGTTTTTCCCTTAGAACTGCTCTACTTTCAATCTAAACAGTCTATTCTCTATCTGAAAAGCCCAGCACTTGCTCCTAAAGCATTTTTACACAGGTAAAGCACTCTTAAACACAAATAAAGCACTACATCCACCTGCAATCCCCTTGAGTACCCATTTCCCTATAGGTCCTTTCTGACTCAGTTACACAGCAATCCCTTACACTATTCTAGCATGTTGAAGGGTCAATTACTGGTGTCCTCTCCAGTTCAGCTGGTGAATCTGGGAATCTTGAGGCAATGTTACAACTGCCTCATGTACACAGACAACCCTCTCCTCCTCCCAACAAATACAAATATATGTGAGAGATGCAACTATATAGCCAAACTGGAGTCTGAGCTCTCTCGACTCAGTACTGGCAAAACCAGTCAGGAGGAGAAGGTAACCACACACACCACAAACCCAGTCTCACATAGGCCTATCACAACTGCAAACCAAACATGTAAACACACAACAACATACACGGAAGCTCTAATTAAAAATCTACCAAAACAACAGAGGCCTCCAAAGCAGACATCCAAGCAACAACTACCTCTAAACATAGCACATGCAACACATAGTTCACAAAGTCAGTGTGCCAAACAGTCACAGCCCTTAAGGCCAAACAACATGCCTGATACAGTTGTAATAGGTGACTCCATAGTCAGACACACTGACGTCCCGCTCACTAGACTGAACAAGGAAAAGGTTAAAGGTTACAGTAAGCTGCCTGTCGGGCGCTAGAATCCGCCACATAACACAAGCACTCAGGTCACTCCAAAGCAAGTTCAAATATGACTCAGTCATTGTCCATGCCGGTGTGAATGACCTGAGACGTACCTCCCTGGACTACATGAAAAGAGACATAGAGGAGCTTTCTGATTATGTAGCCCAGGCCAGTATGACCCTGATCCTGAGCAGCATCTTACCCTCACCAAGAATGATGCCACAGTACAAAGACAAAATGATCATCTTTAACAATTGGCTCAATTACTGGTGTTATTCTAAGGGGATCCAATGTCTGTCTGCTTGAGATGACATGCTTGACAAGCTACGCTGCTTCGCAAGGGACGGCTTGCACCTGTCACCCCTGGGCTTCTGGATATTGGCCAAGGCTCTTGCCACCCCCATAGTGCCTTTTTTAGGCAAGGCTCAAAAGACAAACCCACCTCCCTAGAAAACACAAGTGGAAAAAAACTAAGTGTAATGCTGCTCAACGCCAGAAGTCTAAACCTCAAGATGCACGCTCTTGAAGCCCTCCTCAGTATGGAGAACATTGATGTCTGTGCAGCAACTGAAACCTGGTTCAAGGCTCCTGAGAGCACCCCAGCACTACCAGGTTATACCTCATATCATGCTTTTCGGACCCAAAACTTGGACCGAACCACAAAAGGAGGGGGAGTATCCATATTCATCAAAGATACCCACACCTCCAGGTTAGTGGCAATGCACGAAGCATTGGAGACCATCCATGTGCAACTAACCGTAGGCAAAACTGCCCTACAGTTTGTAGCATGCTACAGACCACCCTCTCAAACTCAGAAACCCCACTCAGCCTTCCTGAAGACACTGGAGAGTATGAATGTCTCTCCAAATACCATCATATTGGGAGACTTCAACTACCCAAACATAGACTGGGAGCATTACTCAAGCCCCAACACCCTAGGCCAAAGGTTCCTAGAATTCATAAACTCAAATGCGATGGAACAACTAGTCACCACTCCCACAAGAGGAGATAATATAATAGACCTGATCATCACAAACATGGGGACAAAATGCTCCACACCGGAAGTATACCCCACATTGGTGAGATCAGACCATAAATTAATCTTACTGGAAATCCACATCCCACCCCCACCCCCAGCAGAAAAGACCACAGTGAAGAATTTCTCAAAAGCGACTTCACACTTCTTAAGACTGAAGTGGTATCCTTCAAGGCCCCTGGGCCAGTGGAAACCACAGCCCACACCGCTGAATCCTTTATAAATGCTTTCTACGGACAACTTCAAGAAATCATGGATCATGCAATCCCAAATAAAACCAAGACCCATTCCCCCAAAGGCAGGCATCCTGTCTGGTGGACCCCAGCCATTAACAAGCTTTACAACAGGAGGAGGAAGCTACTACATGACAGAGCAAAATCCCCAAAAGGGAAGGCATCTCTGATCAGTACTAGCAAACAACTACGATCACTCATAAAATCATCCAAGGCCAACTTTGAGAGAAAAATCGGAAAAGACACTAAAGACAATCACAAGGGCTTCTTTAGTTATGTTAGAAACCTGGGTGGAAACTCCCACATATGCTCAGAGTTAGTCCAAAATGACAAAAAATACACTGAACACACAGACATTGGCAACATACTGGCAGACAGGTTCAGTGCAAATTCCCCCCCCCCCCAAAAGGAGAAATATCTGTCCCAGCAGAGTGTAGCCTCCCTGACATCTCAGATGCCCAGGTGAGAGATGCCCTCTCCAAAGCTGAAAATACAGCATCAATGGGACCAGACGGTGTCCCGGGTTGCGTGCTACATGAACTTCAAGAGGAACTAAACCCGCACATAAGGCTGCTGTTTAATCTTAGCCTTACTACAGGATACATACCCAAAGAATGGCGTACAGCAACAATGGTCCCACTCCACAAAGGAGGTGCTTCTACGGACCCTGGAAATTACAGCCCCATAAGCTTGACGAGCCTGGTCTGCAAATCTATGGAGAGGATCATTATGGAACTCATAGACAAAGACATTGGGGACCTACAGACACTGGATCCTACCCAATTCGGCTTTGTCAAGGGCAGATCCTGCCTTTTGAACCTGGTCGACTTTTTTTAAACAGTCACTAAGGCCATTGATGAGGATAAGGCAGTTCACACAGCCTACCTTGATCTTGCAAAAGCCTTCGACACAATACCCCACTCAGGCATCATAGACAAGCTCACCAGCATAAATGTAAACCCATATGTCATAAGATGGGTTGAAAACTGGCTCAAGGACAGAACCCAAAAGTTCAGAATTGCTGGAGCCATGTCAGACTCTAAGCCAGTCACAAGCGGTATCCCACAGGGCTCAGTCCTGGGACCCCCCTCTTGTTCGGCATTTATTTTTCCAAGGTGCAAGCAAACATAGGAGGATTGTGGCTGACAAAGTTTGCAGATGACTGCAAACTGGGCGCCATAATTGATACTCCAGCAGACACAAGCATCCTTCAGAAAGGCCTCGTAGAAACGGATAACTGGTGCCAGAGCCATGGCCTTAAACTGAACGCCAAAAACTGTATAGTCATACCCTTTGGGAAAAGCAAATTACCCACAAATTACCACATAGGTGGTAATCCATTAAGTACGGAAGAAGTAATCAGGGACCTAGGGACCCAAGTTGACAGTAACCTCTCATTTGACACTCACATTGCCAAGGTGTTTAGGAAGACCTTCTATATTACCCACCTTATCATGATAGGATTCACATCTAGATCAAGAGAGGTCATCGTGCCCCTATACTCTTCCCTTATCAAGCGCATAATTGAGTACAATGCCCCATTTGGGATGTACCTTACCCAACACCTGCAGTAGTTAGACAGACCCCAAAAGTACCTCACCAAGAGGATCAAGGGTCTCAAACATATGTCATATGCTGCCCGGCTGAAGAAACTACAGCTCTATTCAGTCGCATACCGCCTACTCAGAGGCGATCTATGCCTGATGTACAAGGCCATGTCCAATCCGGAATTAATGGACATGCTCCATCTCAGAAAATCCAAATCCACCAGAGCCATGAGAGCAAGAGATTTGAACCTCAACACAGAAATAAATAGGATGTGCTGGAGGGACAGATTCATAACCCAGAGGCTCCCTACACTGTGGAACAGAATCCCAGTCCATATTAGGCAGAGCCCCTCACTGACTCTCTTCAAGAGAAATCTTGACGAGTGGATGGGAGTTCGTAGGTTTACCCCGGGGGTCATCTCTGTGTCACTACTACACAGAGGCACAGAAAACTAAAACCTAAATGGGCATAGTATTCTCATTCCAAGGGTTAGCGAAAGCCACACACACTCTGGCTAGGCTTATAAATGCCCTAGGGCAGATAGCCTAGTATGAACCTATGAACCTATATACATCACAGATGCACACACCTCTGGGTTGTTACCACTGCACTAAGCATGACAGGCCATACATATACAACTACCTCTGTGCAAAACTGCCTTTTGGTTTCGTGTGTAGTTCAGACCTCCCCCTCCCATATCCAGGAACCACACTTGGCTTCCCTGGGAACAGTGTGGGATATGAAGGTGTTCACATACGCCATTACAGTGGTTAACTTCAGGTACAGGAATATTGACTGGGGGAACTACTCAGGCCTCAACAACATCGCCCTACAGCCACTACAATTTGTGAATCATTGTGCTATGGCAGAACCAGTCACCACAGCCACAAGGGGGAATACATATTGGACCTGATCATCACCAACATGGGGACTCTATGTTCCACACCAGAGGTAGACCACCATTGTTAATATATGACTATAACCAACTTTCCCTGGACGTCCATATCCAATCCCCACCCCCAGGCAAGGAAATCACTGCTAACAAAGTATTTCTCAAAAGCAGACTTTGCACTTGTGAAGACTGGGGTGGAATACTTCAAAGGCCGTGTGCTGGAGGATTATACAGCCCAATCTGCAGAATCCTTAACAAACGCATTCTATGAGCACCTACATGTTTTCATTGATCATGCTATCCCAAATAAAACCAAGACTCCTCCACAACAGGAGACCTGTCTGGTTGACACCAGCCATATATAAGCTGTACAACAGAAGGAGGGAGCTAATACATAACAGAGCAATATCCCACAGAGAGAGGACATCTCTGAACAGTATTGGCAAGACACTTCAATCCCTCAAAATCATCACTTGCAAGTTTTGACAGTGAAATTGCCCAGACACTACAGATAAGGCTCCCCTCAGTCTGGAATTGAATCCCAATTAATGTTAGACATAGCCCCTCGCCAACCCTCTTCCAGCAAACTCCAGCCACATGGATGTGACAATGCAAATTCAACCTCTGGGATCTCCACTGTGTCCCTGCTTGACAGAGGCACAGCAAACTAGCCTTAAATAGTGCCTTCTGTGACCTACTTTACAGAGGCACAGTAGGCTACTGTACTGGGGAGGCAGATGCCAAATACACTCTGGCTAGGCTTATGTATTCCCTAGGGCAAACAGCCTAGTATCAACCTCTGAACCCATATGTTTATGTTTGGGATGCACAATATTTGTTGCTGATAAACTGTTTGCAGGTCTTTATTGCCATAGCTTTCCCTGTTTCTATGAACAACTTGTGTGTCTGTGGAAGATGTTTGATCATGACAGGGTTCCAGTATATTACTTATGTCTCTATTGTCATTTAACTGTGTGCACTGTGCAGATTGCTGTATTGTGGGAGGTTCCTGGCTTAACACATACAAATGCCAGATTTGTGTTGCCGACAGCTATACTGAGACATGGCCAAAGTGTGTGAGCATGCCCAGTTCAGGCTTTCCATGGTTTGTTGCCTGACATATGTCTCATTTATCAGTGTGTGAGCATGCCCAGTGTGACCTTTCCATATGTTGAGATCTGAGGTCCACTACATTTGTGGTTGTGTGTGAACTTGAACAATAGTTGACATTTATAGTGTGTGTGTTGGAAGTCATGTTTTGTTCTTACTGTCCAACTGCTTTGTGTCTGAACCCAACAGGGATTATGCTGTGCCTGCAGGGTTTCCATGGGACAGTTTGCATACACTTGTCAACATTCTTTCATACTGACCAAGCACTGTAATATTGTCATAGTGTAGTGGTTCAGTCCTTCCACTCTGGTGCACAGTATCCTGGGTTTGAGTCCCATCACTGCTTTAAATATCATACTGAGCACACCAGACTAAGGTATGACCATGTTGCATTTTGTTCAGCTATGGCCTACTTAAACCAGGCTTGTCCAACATTACTAGTGTATTCCGCAACTTGGGTGGACATTGACAAACACTAGGCTATGTGCCCTAGGGCATTTCTAATCCTAGTCAGAGTGTGTTTGTCCTTCAACACACATTTTAACTGGTGTTTGCCATGACATTTTTCAACGTTAGTATACTGTGCCTCTGTCTAACGGTCACATAAAAGTGATACCCAGGGTAAACCTACAATCTCCCATACACTCATCAAGATTCCTCTTGAAGAAAGTCAATGAGGGACTCTGCCTAACCTGGACTGGAATTTTATTCCAGAGTGAAGGGAGCCTCTGGGTTATGAATCTGTCCCTCCAGCATGTCCTATTTATTTCAGTGCTGAGGTTCACATCTCTCGAGTGTGTAGCTCGATGGGGTTTGGATTTTCTGAGGTGCAGCATGTCCATTAATTCCGGGTTGGACATGGCTTTATACATCAGGCACAGATCACCTCTGAGCAGGCGGTATGCCACTGAGTAGAGCTGGAGTTTCTTTAACCGGGCAGCATACGGCATCTGTTTGAGCCCTTTGATCCTCTTGGTGAGGTACTTTTGGGGTCTTTCCAGTAGCTGCAGGTGTCTGGTAAGGTACATCCCAAAAGGGGCATTGTACTCAATTACAGGCCTGATGAGGGATGAGTAAAGAGGCACGATGACCTCCCCTGATCTAGATGTGAATCCCTTCATCATTAGGTGGGCTATATAAAATGTTTTTCTAACCACTTTGGCCACATGGTTGTCAAATGAGAGATTTCTATCAACTTGGGTCCCCAGGTCCCTAATTACTTATTTTCTACTTAATGGATTACCACCTATGTGGTAATTTGTGGGCACTTTGTTTTTGCCAAAGGGGATGACTATACACTTTTTGGCGTTTAGCTTGAGGACATGGCTCTGGCACCAGTTGTCTGTTTCTATGAGACCCTTTTGGAGGATGCTTGTGTCGGCTGGAGAGTCAATTATGGCGCCCAATTTGCAGTCATCTGCAAACTTGGTCAGCCACAGTCCTTCCGTATTGGCCTGTACCTCCGAGAAATATATACCGAACAAGAGAGGTCCCAGGACTGAGCCTTGTGGGACGCCACTTGTAACTGGTTTGGAGTCCGACATGGCTCCAGCAATTCTAACCATGTGGGTTCTGTCCTTGAGTCAGTTTGCAACCCATCTAGTGACATAGGGGTTTATATTTAAGCTGGTGAGCTTATCTATAATGCCTGAGTGGGGTACTGTATCGAAGGCTTTTGCGAGGTCCAGGTAGGCTGTGTGGACCACCTTCCCCTCGTCAATGGCCTTGGTGACTGTTTCAAAGAAATCAACCAGGTTTAAGAGGCAGGATCTGCCCTACACAAAGCCAAACTGGGTAGAATCCAGTGTCTGTAGGTCCCCAATATCTTTATTTATGAGGTCCATGATGATCCTTTCCATAGCTTTGCAGACCAAGCTAGGCAGGCTTATGGGGCAATAGTTTCCAGGATCCGTTGAGGCACCACCTTTGTGGAGAGGGACCACTGTTGCTGTACACCACTCTTTGGGTACATATCCTGTAGTAAGGCTGAGACTGAACAGTAGTTTTATGTTTGGGTTTAGCTCTTCTTGGAGTTCATGTAGGACACAGCCCAGGACACCGTCTGGTCCCATTGATGCTGTGTTTTTTGCTTTGGAGAGGGCAACTCTTACCTGAGCATCTGAGATGTCAGGGGGGCAGCACTCTGCTGGGATAGATATTTGCCCTTTTGGTGGGGTGGGGGGGTTTGTGCTGAACCTGTCAGCTAGGATGTTGGCAATGTCTGTGAGTTCGGTGTATTTTTTGTCATTTTAGACTAATTCTGAGCATATCTGGGAATTCCCACCCAGGTTCCTAACATAACTAAAGAAAGCCTTGTGATTATCCTTAGTGTCCTGTGCAATTTTTCTCTCGAAGCTGGCCTTAGACGATTTTATGAGTACCCGTAGTTTTTTTCTAATACTGATTTCCCTTTTTTGGGATTTTGCTCTATCATGTAGTAGCTTCCTCCTTCTATTGCATAGTTTGTTTATGGCTGGGGTCCACCAGACAGGACATCTGCCTTTGGAGGATTGGGTCTTGGTTTTATTTGGGATTGCATGATCCATGCATTCCTGAAGGTGTTCATAGAATGCGTTTATAAAGGATTCTGCTGGGCCATATTTTCAACAGGCCCGGGGGCTTTGAAGGATTCCACCTTGGTTTTGAGGAGTGTGATATTTGCTTTAGAGAAGTTTTTCACTGTGGTTTTCAGGGCAGGGGGTGGGGTCAGGATGTGAATATCCGGTGAGATTAGTTTATGGTCTGATCTTACCAGTGAGGGATACACTTCTGGTCTGGAGCATAGAGTCCCCATGTTGGTGATGATCAGGTCCAGTATGTTTTCCCCTGTTGTGGGAGTGGTAACAAGTTGTTCCATAGCATTTGAGTTTATAAATTCTAGGAACTTTTGGGCTAGGGTGTTGGAGCTAGAGTAATGCTTCTAGTCTATGTTTGGATAGTTGAAGTCGCCCAATATAATGGTGTTTGGAGAGACCTTCATATTTTCCAGTGTTCTCAGGAAGGCCGAGTGGGTTTCCTGGGTTTGGGAGGGTGGTCTGTAGCAGGCTATAAACTGGAAGGCAGTTTTACCCACTGTTAGTTGCACATGGATAGTCTCTGATGCTTCGTGCTGTGCCACCAGCCTGGAGGTGTGGGTATCTTTGACGAATATTGATACTCCCCCTCCTTTTGTGGTTTGGTCCAAGTTTTGGGGCCGAAAAACATGGTAAGAGGTATAACCTGATAGTGCTGGGGTGCTCTCGGGAGCCTTGAACCAGGTTTCTTTTACTGCACAGATATCGATGTTCGCCATGCTAAGGAGAGTTTCGAGTGCGTGCATCTTGAGGTTTAGACTTCTGGCATTGAGTAGCATTACTCTTAGTTTCTTATCCCTTGTGATACCTATGGAGATGGGTTTGTCTTTTGAGCCTTGCCTAAAAAGGCACTATGGGGGTAGCAAGAGCCTTTGTCAATAGCCCTTTGATCCTCCTGGTGAGGTACTTTTGGGGTCTTTCCAGTTGCTGGAGGTGTCTGCTAAGGTACATCCCACAAGGGGCATTGTACTCAATTGTGAGCCTGATGAAGGATGACTGAAGAGGCACGATGACCTCCCCTGATGTAGATGTGAATACCTTCATGATTAGGTGGGTATATGAAATGTTATTATAACCACTATGGCCACATGGTTGTCAAATGCAAGATTTCTATCAACTTGTGTCCCCAGGTCTCTTATTACTTCTTCTGTACTTAATGGGTTACCACCTATGTGGTAATTGGTGGGCACTTACTGTTTTTCCAAAGGGGATGACTATACACTTTTTTGCATTTAGCTTGATGACATGGCTCTAGCAACAGTTGTCTGTTTCTATGAGGCCCTTTTGTAGGATGCTTGTGTCAGCTGGAGGGTCAGATATGGCGCCCAGTTTGTAGTCATCTGCAAACTTGTTCAGACACAGTCCTTCCATGTTGGCCTGTACCTCTGAGAAATATATACCAAACAAGGGGGGTCCCAGGACCAAGCCTTGTGGGATGCCAGTTGTAGCTGGTTTGGACTCTGACATGGCTCCAGCATTTCTGACCATGTCAGTTCTGTCCTTGAGCCAGTTTGCAACCCATCTAGTGACATAGGGGTTTATATTTAAGCTGGTGAGCTTATCTATAATGCCTGAGTGGGGTATTGTATGGAAGGCTTTTGCAAGGTCCAGGTAGGCTGTGTGGACCACCTTCCCCTCATCAATGGCCTTGATGACTGTTTCAAATGACTCAACCAGGTTTAAGGGGCAGGATCTGCCCTTAAGTAAGCCACACTGGGTAGGGTCCAGTGTCTGTAGGTCCCCAATGTCTTTATTTCTGAGGTCCATGATGATCCTTTCCATAGCTTTGCAGACCAAGCTAGTCAGGATTCTGGGGTGATAGTTTGCAGTATCCATTCAGGTACCACCTTTGTGGAGAGGGACCACTGTTGCTGTACACTGCTCTTTGGGTACATATCCTGTGGTAAGGCTGAGATTGAGCAGTAGTTTTATTTGGTGTGCAATTCTTCTTGGACTTCATGTTGGACGCAGCCTGGGACACCATCTGGTCCCATTGATGCTGTGTGCTTTGCTTTGGAGATGCTGGCTGTTACCTGAGCATCTGCAATGTCAGGGGATCAGCACTCTCCTGGGATAGATGTTCGGCTTTTTGGTGGGGGGGGGTAGAAGTTTGCACTGAACCTGTCAGGTCGGATGTTGGCAATGTCTGCGGGTTCGGTGTATTGTTTGTCATTTTGGACTAACTCTGAGCATATCTGGGAATGCCCACCCAGGTTCCTACCATCAGTAAAGAAAGCCTTGTGGATATCCTTAGTATCCTGTACAATTTTTATCTCGTAGCTGGCCTTAGAGGATTTTATGTGTGGCCATAGTTTTTTGTCATAATACTGATCAGTGATGCCTTCCCTTTTTGGGTTTTGCTCTATCATGTAGTAGCTTCCTCCTTCTCTTGCATGGTTTGTATATGGCTGGGGTCCACCAGACAGGATACCTGCCTTCGGAGGATTGGGTCTTGGTTTTATTTGGGATTGCATAATCCATGCATTCCTGAAGGTGTTCATAGCATGAATTTATAAAGGGTTCTGAGGTCTGGGCCATATTTTCCACAGGCACAAGGGCTTTAATGGATTCCACCTCAGTTTGGAGGAGTGCATAATTTGCTTTGCACATGTTTTTCACTGTGGTTTTCTGGCCAGGGACTGGGGTCAGGATGTGAATATCCAGTGAGATTACTCTATGGTCTGATCTTACCAGTGAGGGATACACTTCTCATCTTGGCCATAGAGTCCCCATGTTGGTGATTATCAGGTCCAGTATGTTTACCCCTCTTGTGGGAGTGGTGACAAGTTGTTCCATAGCATTTTGGTTTATAAATTCCAGGAACCTTTGGCCTAGGGTGTTGGAGCCAGAATAATACTCCCAGTCTATGTTTGGGTAGTTTCAGTCGCCCAATATAATGTTGTTTGGAGAGACCTTTATATTTTCATGTGTTCTCAAGTAGGCCAAGTGGGGTTCCTGGATTTAGGAGGGTGGTGTGTAGCAGGCTATAAACTGGGAGGCAGTTTTAGCCACTGTGACTTGCACGTGGATAGTCTTTGCTGCTTCATGCTGTGGCACCAACCTGGGGGTGTGGGTATCCTTGACAATTATTGATACTCACCCTCCTTTTGTAGTTTGTTCCATATTTTGGGGCTGTAAAGCATGGTGTGAGGTGTAACCTGGTAGTGCTAGGGTGCTCGTGTGAGCCTTGAATCAGGTTTCTGTTACTGCACAGATATCAACATTCTCCATGCTGAGGAGAGTTTGGACTGCATGCATCTTGCAGTTTAGACTTCTGGCATTGGGTAGCATTACTTCTAGTTTCATATCCCTTGTGATACCTATGGAGGTGGATTTGTGTTTTGAGCCTTACCTATTCAAGGCACTATGGGGGTGACAACAGCCTTTGCCAGTATCCAAAAGGCCAGGGGTGATAGGTGCAAGCCATCCCTAGCGGAGCATCATCATCCCAGGCTGACAGGCATTGGATCCCATTTGACTAACAACAATACTTAAGCCAGTTGTTGTAATTGATCATCTTGTCTTCATATTGTGGCATCATGCTTGGTGAGGGTAGGATGTTACTCAGGGTCATCAAGTTTGCCTATACTACATGGTGTTACATTGCTTAACACATGGCAATCATGCCTCAGGTGATGCTGCAGGGCTGCCTATGTTGGATGCACATACTACACTCCTTGTACATGTTTGAAAGCAGGTTGTGTCAACTTAGGCATCCCTTTTACTATATGTGTGAGTCAGAGAGAGGTATCATTTCCAGGGTTCCTACTGAGCCAGTGTATGCACTATGCATTGCCTCTTTGCCAAGGCCTAGGCATACTGGGCACGCCTCCTTCTGCCTACTGGGGCAGGCTCAGGTTGTTCCTCCTCCGAGTCATGCTCTGCCTGTGATGGCCTTGGCAATGATGGGGGGCTGTTTGGGCCGGGCCTATGCTGGTCCTGCTGCAGCTGTTTTCACAGAATCATATTATGTAGCATAGCACATACCATGACAATTTGGGTACATGTAGTTGGTGAGTACTGCAAGGCTCCACCAGATGTGTCCAAGCACCGGAACCATTACTTGAGCAGTCCAAACACACACTCTATTACATTACGTGTTTATGTGTGTGCCTCATTATGGCGTTCCTGTTCAGGTGTGTCTGCATTTCTGATGGGTGTCATCAGCCACAGCTCCAGTGCTTAGCCAGCATCCCCCAGTAGGTGACCATGCGGGATGTCCCCATTGGCAAATGTCTGGTACAGCTGCATCAGATGTCAGATATGGGAATCATGGTAGCTTCCAGGGCAGCCAGCACGCACATTCATTATTATGCCCTGGGCATCACACACAACCTGGCAGTTGATGGAGGGGAAGCCCTTGCAGTTAATGTAGGCCCTACCCCACTCACCAGCTGGTGCTTTGATGCGTATATGCGTGCAGTCTATTGCACCCACTACCTCAGGGTATTCTGCTATTTGCTGGAAGAGACACATATTGCTAGCCAATACCTCACAGGAATTGGGGAATATACATGATCACCGACATGTGCTGACATGGCATCCAGGAACTGGTGCAGTACCCTGGATGCTGATGCCTGTGATATCCCCATCATATCACCAGTTGGTCTCTGGAAGGTACCTGTTGCTAGTATTCTTAGGCCAACACATACCTTGGTTTCCACTGGGATGGGTTTCCCTCTGCTGGTGTTGTGTGTGAGGCGTGGCCTGCACAGCTCAACAATTTGCTGCAGGAGGTCTCTGTCCACTCTATAGCACTCCAATATCTCCAGCTCATGTAACCCCTGGTAGGTGACCCTGGGCCTGTACACTCTTCTCCGTCTCCTCACTGTGGGTTGTCCAGCAGCATTTGCATTGTCACCACCCTCAGCATGTTGCATATGTCGCCTAATAACAGCTATGGTAGCCCCTAGCATTTTTTGTCTGAGTGAAGCTTTTTCAGTTTTCACTTCTAGTTGCTTACTCCAGTGTTGCAGTGTCTGTTGAGAGAAACATACTGCACTGTTGTTTGCAGAGTTTTCAGTGCTGGGCTGGGCTACTGTTCTGCCTGTGTAATTGCCTGATTCTGATTGTTTTCACCTGCTAGCTTGCTAGTACCTGGTAGCTTCCTACAATTTGTTGTGCTTCCTTTTTCCTCTCTGTTTCCTCAGGGGGGAGCGATGCGCATAGAAGGGAAAACACATGCACAGCAGCTAACACGCACGCACCCATGCTTAGATGGACTACAACTTGCTTATTCGGGTTAAAACACGCACACACCAGCACAAACACACTTATAACTCTTTAAACAGCCTTATACATGCTTACTCCGGCTTAAACGCGCACACTCACGCTCACACATACGCACTCCATCTTACTTGGGCTTCCCAGCATGCACACGTGAGCTTGCATGCTCAGCAAGAAACTTTGGTGTTTTCCACAGTGTACACCTTCCATTTCTTGGCTTTCCCATGTCTACCTGTTGACACACCTCTTTCCATGATGTCTAACTGACAGCTTTCACATCCCACTCTGCTCCAATGAGCTTCATTTCTTTCATACATACCCCCCTGTGATGTCACCTATCTCCTACTCTGTTACTCCCCATTATCCTACTCCTACACTCCAGGGAATGTGCTCATATGCTATGTAAAAGTGCGATTCACTATCCTAACTCTCATTTACATAGGATTGCCTACTAATGCTTAGTTACATGTCTTACACTGTGCTTCCCCCCTTAGCAACCCTACTCGGTGGCCATGTTGTTTTCAGCCTGCTATTTCCTTACATTGTATATTGATGGTTTGCATAAAACCCACGTTTATGGGTTTTAAATATTTTTCTGTTGATTTTTTTTTTCTTTTTTTAGCGCAGCCCGTTTGTGCGGCGCTGCGCAACGTTTAAACATCGCCAAAAAAATGTTTATTTTAATTTTGCATGGAGGTACATTGCCAGTGGCCACATATTTGGCCATTGGCATGCTTCCTGGAACATATGCAACCTTTATTTTGAGCTGATAAGGCTCCATTGTGCTATTTGCAGAATGGTACTCAGTTGTTAACTGAGTACATTTCTGCAGATAACACGGCTCTTACACGGACAGGTTTGTGCTTCCTGGATCTTAAAATTACCTCATTTGCATGCCTTTCGGCTGCAAGTGAGATAATTTGCATATCCAAGCCCTGTCCGTGTAAGAGCCATTTTAGGAGCTCTCTTACACGCCCCTGCAGGCTGTTCGTGGATCGCTCGTCAGACATGATGGCTGCATGGAGTCTTACACTACTCTTAGACTCCATGCAAGCCATCGTGAATCCGGCCCTATGTATGTATGACTCCAACAAAAGCAAGCAACGTTTGACTGTGCATTCCTTCAAATGTCCATTTTGTGATCCAGTAAAAAATGGGCTTAACAATATATTTCTTCTCATTAAAATCAGACACATACAGTCCAGCATTCTATACTGGTGTGCATGCTAACACATACACACACACACACACACACACACACACACACACACACACACACACACACACACACACACACGCACACACGCGCACATGCACACATGCACACACGCACACACGCGCACACGTGCACACGTGCACACGCACACGCACACACACACACTTTCACTTTGCCCCAAGTCAGTCATTTGTTTTCACACACATCTTACCATCAACCCAAGGCCATTCAGTTTCAGAGTATGATATTGATTTTTAACTGTGATGAAAGTGAAAGTTTGGGCACAGGAACATATTTAAACTAGTTGCTCTTATGCACACACAGTGCAACCCTCACCAGCAAGAAGCCACATTGGCGATTGCTTTATAGTGACCTTGCCCTCTGCTTTCGACCACAGCTAGCACACAAAGAAAACTGTATAACATTATGACCACACAGAGGAGAACTAACCAATGCCCACATCTTCATCCTTTGGCTATTACTAGGAAACTATTTCAGGGGAGAGTTGCTGACCTTGTGGGGGTACTAAGTACCCCAAAATGCACAGGCAAAGGGCATATCTAGGTTGTGGATTATGTTACAAAATAACCTGAGATGGTAGCTCTGTCTTTTACTGAGGCAGAAAGGGTGGCATTTTTTATTTTGAGAAATTTTCTTCAGGGTAGGTATAACCAGAAAGGGAGAAGTGCCAGTTTTCATGTGAGATCTGCTAACTCATTTGTGGAAGCAGTGTAGGGTAAAACATTTAAACATAAGCTTAATGACCATTTCCAAAATAAACATGCAATGCTACTAGTATACACCAGCTATTTCTGCAACTATTTTAAACTATTTTAACATGCCCACTAGCCGTCTCTCTTTTATTGAGTTAATCTTTCAACCTTTTGAATTCATTTCTACAATAACTGCTAAACAAATTGTTATTCCAGGATGATGCATATTATTATGTTCATTATATGCTGATGAAGGAGTTTAAGCTGCATTTAAAAATGTGCTTCTTTTGGTGCTCTCTCCTAGATTGGAACTGTAGTTATCTGAGAATATTGATGCTTTTTATCATCTTATAGTCTTATGGTTTTTAAATTGGAGTAATTTATTAAAAGAATTTGCACTCATATTTTGAGTGTGTTATAGTACTGGACTGTCATCATACCTCTTAACCTCATAGCACAAAAAATCTGGACAAAGCCAAAAATAATGGGGGGGGGGCAAAGTCCCAAAATAGGGACAGATTTTAAATATTGCTCTTATAAATTTAGAAAGTTGTTAGAACAAAATATCTTGTGTTACCATACTTTTTGTGAAGGAAATAAAGTCTGAAACTCAAATGACTGTCATTAGTTAGTAAATTCAGTCCTCACTGATTTGCCTTATAAACCCAGAAAACCACAAATGTTATGAGGCAAAAATATGGACATTCTGTGAAAATCTGGACAGCTGAGAGGTATGAGTCTGTTATACTTTTTATATTTTTTGCCCATGTACACTGGCTTGGTACAGCATAGGTATCTATGTCTTTGGATTTTGTAAAGCATTAAAAAAGTGCTCTTATCATCCACAGACCAATGGCATGGTAGAGTTATCATACACAGACCACTGGCATGGTAGAGTTATCATCCACAGACCAATGGCATGGTAGAGATATTTAACTGTACCCTGAAGATCATGTTGGTATAATTTCCCGACAAGTTCACAAGGGAGAGGGACAAGTAACTGTCCTATCTCATCTTTGCATACAGGCTGCAGTTAAGGAGAGGTCAGCTTTTCTGGCCCGGTTTGGGTTTTATGAGTACACCAAAATGTACCTTGAAATGGAGTATGACCTAGCAATTTTCAAGAGGTTGGCAGCTCTGTCCCTAGTAGGAGCCTGAGACTATGCCCTTGCTACCTTCATGAGAATGCAATCTATAGCCAGTCTTGGTAAAAATATGTCTACTATGTTAGGTAGCTGTTGGGCAAAGTAAAAGGGGCAGAGTTAATTACAAAAGCTAACAGCTGTAAGACAGGAGTAGCAAATGTGCCTTGCTTAGATCATAGATTGGGTTGTAGTAAGATTAGGCCAGAGCCTGCCAGAGTGGAAACTGTGTAGGTATGATCTACACCTGCTACTTAGAAGCAGGTGATGACATTCATTGGGACAGTGTGGAGCCTTTTCTTGCGTACGAATGGTGTAAGCCCATAGCCCAGGGCATCAGTGCATCTGAAGTCAGGCTTTAGTTAGAGAGCAGTTTAGTGATTCATTTGTATGAACATTTTATATTTCAGTCTGCTTTGTGTCAGTGATTTAGATCACCAGACCAGGCTTTACTACCTTATGGCCATCAGATGATCGTCTATTGACGATCAGGTCCAAGTTCTGTAAACCATGCCTACCACTGCACTCAAAACAAAATTTTCCATTCTGTTTTTTGTGCTTTTATCATAAGGGAGAAGCAGGAGATGAAAGGTCTCCTGCTGTACAAATATATAAGAGTGTTAGTAACAATCAGTTACACTTCTTATTCAGCGCACCTTTAACCGCATTTCTGTTTCATGTGTATCTACACTGACCTTACTTACATCTGCTGATAGGTTTCTACAGCTGTGGTACACAGCCAGGTAGAGGGAGTTTATTTCTTCACTAATTGTTTGTTCAGAAGCAAATTTAATAATGAATCAGTTTAGTGAGACTGGTTATAGTGACAACTGTCTGCCTCCTTTAGGTCTACTAAAAACAGTATCGGTCCCCTTATAAAGCATCCACGTTCTAAATGTCAAGAATGAGGAGCCACAACCCACCATGTCCTTGTACAGCTGCACAAACAAAGACTATCCAGTCAAAAAGAATTCAAGTACTCCAAGCACAAAAGGTTCCATTGTTGTTCTCTCCTACCAAAATGGCTGGTGTTGTACACAGATCAGCTGGGCAGCAGACTAGGTCATCACACTCACTGGTCTGGTAGGGGTGTTTTTTCAATATTTATTTATTGCAAAGAAACATGGAGTTTCTTTGCTATAAAGTGCAACAGTGATACACTTAACAGTAAGTAGCAGTTACGGTTGTGAGGTGACTGTTAGCTCCTTGTTAACTCACCCGCCTATCTGCTGTTATTTCATTCTGTGTAGAAGTACTCAACTTCCTCACAGTCACTATATAGTTTATAAAACTCTGAGACTATGTTAAGGATAAAATTAACAAGACTGATCCAGAAGACTGTCTACTGGACTGGAAGAGACAAAAACCCTGTCCTGAAGTAAGTAAGGAGCTCCACAAACATCCATTAGTCTAAAGGCAATTTATTAAAACAAACTTTAATAGCCCATATGGTTGACTCTTTATCTCCACCTGCTGATTGGTCTTTAATAATGATCTAACAAACACAAAAGAGGAAATTTATTTAACAATTCATAAAACAAGCACTTTCACACACTATGGCACCATAGCTCGTGAAAATGCTTGTTTTATTAGAGTTTTTCCTAATTGTTAAATAAAATTCCTTATCTATGTTTCATAGGCCACTGTTTGTCTTGTTTGTTGCATTATCTTCGGTCTTCAAAGAAAGCAGAGTCTGAGTACTTTTTAGTGAATATTTTCTTATATATGTTCAGTAGTATGGGGTTCTTCCATATGCATTGGTGTCTGCATGCAAAAACAACATGGACTAAGTCTTAGCTGGAAATGTTACTGCTTGTGGAAGGAAGATCAAGGTGCAAGTGCAGTTGGATGAGTGCATATTCTAGGTTTGATTCCCTCAATCTCGATTTGCCTAGTGCGTAACTCTAAGCAAGCAAGACGTCATTTAATCTGGCAGAAAGGCTGAACTACTGAACAGGCACTTTAATAATGAGCCTATGTAGTTCACAAATATCAATGAAAAGAATGAAAACAAATAAGCAGCAGTAGCACCAGCAAACCACAGCTGTTGTTTTCTCCTGTACATTAGCCAGATCTGACAAACTTGGTTGGTTAGGATAATTAATATGTGCATGGTTATAAATAAAGACATTGGCAACCTTAAAACACAGGACCCCACCCAGTTTGGGTTCGTGAAGGGTCGATCTTGTCTTCTGAACCTGATTAACTTCTTCAAATCAGTCTCCAAAGCCGTGGACGAGGGTAAGGCGGTCCACACAGCCTATCTGGACCTCACCAAGGCCTTTGACATCACCCCCCACTCTGGAATCATAGATAAACTTACTAAGCTGGGCATTAATCCCTGCATCATTCGATGGGTTGCCAACTGGCTTACTGACAGAACCCACACTGTAAAATTAGCTGACTCCAAATCCAGCTACAGACAAGTGACAAGTGGAGTACCTCAGGGTTCAGTCCTGGGACCTCTCTTATTTGGCATCTACTTCTCTGAAGTACAGGCCAACACTAAGGGACTCTGGCTAACAAAGTTTGCAGATGTCTGCAAACTGTGAGCTATTATTGAATCCCCAAATTATGTGGATACTCTATAAAAGGGCCTTACAGAAACAGATGCTTGGTGCCAGAGCCATTGGCTCAAGCTCAATGCCAAGAAATGTATAGTTATCCCCTTTGGGAAAAAACATGTACCCATGAATTACCACATAGGGGGCAGTACACTAAACACCAAAAGTGTGATAAGAGACTTAGGGACACAGGTGGACAGTGGTCTCACCTTCAATAACCATATCACCACAACAGTCAGAAAATCCTTCTATGTAGCACATCTCATCACTAAAGGTTTTTCATCCAGAAAAAAGGAGTTCATTGTCCCACTGTGAGTACATCCCTCATTAGACCCATTATAGAATACAATGCCCCATTTGGTATGTATTTCTCAAGACATCTGCAACAACTGGAAAGGCCGCAGAAATACCTCACTAAAAGAATCACAGGCCTAAAGCAGATGCCCTATGCTGACCACCTTAAAAAACTCCAGCTATACTCTGTCGCATATTGTCTACTCTGAGAAATTCTCTGCTTAACATACAAGGCCATGTCAAACCCAGAGCTATTGGACATGCTACACTTAAAGAAATCCCAATCCCTCAGAGCCACATGCTCCAGGGATGTAAACCTTGTCATCACAATAAACAAAATATGCTGGAGGGATAGGTTCCTGATCTAGAGACTCCCCAGACTCTGGAATAGACTGCCCATACATGTCAAGCAGAGCACCTCTTTGGCCCTCTTCAAAAGGAACCTTGATGATTGGATGGGAGAAAGGAAATTCACCCTGGGGATCACGTCAGTTGCCCTGCTAGACAGGGATCCAGGGAAGTAAGTAGTGTGGGAAGAAATAGCCAGGGAATTGTTATGGCTAGGCTTGTATAGGCCCTAGGGCCGATAGCCTAGTACCAACCTATGAACCTATGAACCTATGATGTATTTTATCTCTGGAAACAGCTGTTTGAGAACAAAAATTCTCTTACATAGGGTCCACCAATGGAAAGAGTGATGCCTTTACATTTTTCCTCACACTTGAGGGATAATTGTTAACTTTGGGGTGTAGGTTGTTCTCAGCATAAAAAAAAGTGTATTTAATTGTTCTGTTCTTAGTTATTTATACTTACTGTGATATTGCTTTTGTATTTATAGTACTGTATGTCAGTTCTAGCAGCTGTCTATTAGATAAACAAAGGCACTTCAATGTCAGAGATGCTGTGTATTGTCAGTTGTAGGAAATCTGAGTAAAAACACAAAGCAAATGCAGATTTTTTCTTGGGATCTTATAATAAAGTGAGAAGCATATTTAAACATGTTTTCATAATTTTCTCACTCAGTTTTCTTGAATTTCCATTTCTAAATAGTATCCCACAATACTACTGGAAGTGAGAAGCATTATATGCAAGTGTTATGTGTAAAGAAATGATGTTCTCCTCCTCGAATAACATTCTTGAGACATAAATCATGTTGTGGCAATAGACTTTTTTCAGAATGGGTTTTAGCACCTTACTGAAATTACACAAATGTGAATGTAAAATGGTAGATTATAAAGGCTAACTTTAACATATAAACAAACTATAAAATTCAGCAGTTTCTCAGCTCTTGTGGTTCCTTCTGGAATATTCTTTGCAAATACAATTCACACCTTTTAACCGATAATTATATTACGCAATAATTCTTTTTTTATCATTTCAATGACTATTAAGCCTGTCACACCTCTAGAAGGTTCTTGCCTCATGACTATTACTTTTCACATTATCACATTTATTAATTTTCCATGCGCTGTATTTTATTCATACAATGCAAGGTGATAGTAAAATGGCAAACTGTTCTTTAGAATGTGTCACAGTGCAGTTTTTCCAAACAAAGCAGAGCTTCTATTTTTGATGTCTGCAGGCTGAGAGGTCTGAGCAAGAATGGCTTAGGAAGGAAGCCCTGTAGTGTTGTCCATTCAATTTGTTGGCCTCCTTCTCATCTAAACCGTGATCTATCTAGACAACAAATCACAGAGATCATGAGCTGGACTGAACAAGAAACCAACAAAATTAAAACTATTTTGAAATACCTTTGGAAAAAAGAGAAAGCTTGGCAATGACATCAATTATTATTTTTTTAATATTGTCACTATCAGACAACTACAACCCAATATGTTGGATAGCTGTGGCCCGGCTAGTCTTGGTTCCCAGCTTTCCCTGATTTTGTCTAATATGTTTAATCTGTTATTCATAATTTTTTAATCCTTGGTAAGCCATTTAGGATTACAGTCAGTTAAATGCTTTTATGCAAATCCGTTTGTTCTGCTAAATGAATTTGACTAATATATAAACAGACTTCCCTATGTGTGGGGGGTTATGACTAACAGCTGCTCTTTGCTTATTATTCTGAACTTGCAGTACTTCTGTGATTTGTGTGAAGGAACTTGGGATGCTTTAATGAGTGGCTATTGTTTCCATTAACAAAGCTGAAATGCAATAAACAACTTTCATTTTTACCAATTGTACTGTGCTATCTTCTCTCACAAAGAACGAGGAAACACAGTACTGAGCGACTGCCAGAACTTTAATTAAACATAAAAGTGCAGGATTTGAACATAAGAATCCGTAGTACATAAAACATAGAGTTAAGCGCTTTCACCTAATCCATCATAGGCTTCTTCAGAACTCATTCAAACTTTTTACTACACCATCTTAAATAAACTTTTTGGCGCCAAATTAACAAAATCAGCTCAGATTTAAAGTGCCTTTGTCATTAAAATTTGTTTCGAATAAAATACATAAACTAGTTAATGCAATTTCACATTCTTAATGTGTTACTTCATTCTACTGTTGTAAACATAAAACGAGTGCACCTATGGGGCAGAATTGGCGGAAATCAGAGGTGAACTTAAACATTTAGTGCAGACGCTTACTTCATTTATGCATAAAGTGGAAGAGGATTTCAAAAAATTGGCGCCTAATACGGATTGTGAGACCAATCCGGTTCACAACGATAACAAACGAATTTACAGCATTAGTAAGGAGCAAACAGCTTCCAACAATAAGGAAAAAGCCAAATCGAGCTCAGGAAAACCTAACAAACTGAAAGAAGGCGTGCCCAAAGGGAACGCTAATGCTAACGTTCGGCATGGTTCTGATGTACAGGCTGGTGAATGTGGAGCATCACATAAGCATAATTCATCTAACAGCTCCAATAACCAGCTCAATTCAACACCGGATGGTTTATCTGAAGGGTTGATTTTTTCCAAACACATCAACCCTTCTGGGGACAGCGTTGATATCGACTTACCGGCAGGACAGCAGACAAGGAACATTACTGGCAGCAATCGTATGGACTCTACAGGATTTACCTTCGATTTCTCCATTTACGATTTTGAAGAAGATGACGACTATATGGCAAGAACGGGGACTAAATCCAAACACATTAAGCCTGTAAAGACCTACGCCAAATCAGTGGGTACTTGTAAGGCCAATCAAGGTACTGTTTTGCATTCCAGACCATTGAACAAGCCTAAAGATGTTTATAGAGACAAAAGCAATATGAATGATTTTTTAACCAGTGAACGTAGGTTTGATGAGGTGAACAAGGGGAAGGGAAGAACCCCAAACAACAGAAATGTTAACAATTTAGCTTTGAAGGACAAGATTTACAAGATGGGGGACATTATGTGCAAGCTTGATAACATTAAAATAGAAAATGCTTATTTAAACAAATGTATAAATTTGAAAATAGTCCCAATGGGACTCCGTTTTTTTAAAATACCATTAGGAGTAGATATTAAGGAAACAGTAATGGATGATTTCAATAATTTTTTTGACAAATGTGGATTTGAGTTTATGAATATGTTAATTAAGTACAATGATGAATTGTTAGTACAATTAATCAATGAGGTAGAAACATTGAATGCAGAAATTAAAAGCGATTTATTGTTTGATGAATGGAACAACCTGTATAGTAAACAGTTTGCTATTGTGGAAAGGAAATCCAACATTATACATGAAAGAAAGTGCAAAAAAATTAATAGAGATATGACACAGTACAAGGACAAAAGGGCATACAGATGGAACAATGACAGGGGTAATAGAACTAAAGGATTTGATGAATATGAGGAAGGGCACTATAGACAACAGAGTGGGAACAACGCAGCAGGGGGGGTACATGAGGATGAGAGAAAAAACGAATGGTATGATGAAGAGGAAGGATATAATCAGAATTTTCGAAGGAATTGGAACCCCCAGTATTGGAAGAAAGAAGAATTCAAGGGAAAGAAAAATTATTATCCCCAGGACGTAAGACCAAAATTTTACAAGGGGAACAAATGGAATTAACATTCAATTACATAAATGATAGTGAAGCAGCTTTAGAAAAGAATAAAGGTGACCACAATTACAAAACAAAAGAATTAAGGGATTTCAAAATATACAATTATACTAATTTTGAGGTGGAAGATGTTCATTATAAACTATTATCCAAGGGTATGAAATTCATTCCCACCCCGAAATTTGGTTTAGTTGATCATCTGATAGAAACCAAAATGTTCACCCGTAAATTGAATTTATCTATCATGTTTCAGAACAGAAAGAATAACAAACCCAGTAATGAAGGGGATAGCCATTTGCTAAAGCCCAAAAGCACCTTTGTTCCATACACGAACACTGTAGTCGAATTATTTGAAAAACAAGTACAGAGAGATATTTACAAGTTAAAGAACAATTCCAGAAACATTAAAGTGAGAGACAATTTGTCCATAGAAGAGAGACAGGAGTTACAGAAATTGAAGGAGAACAAAAGTATACGCATTATGAAGCCTGACAAGGGGGGTGGGATAGTTATATATGATCAATTGGAATATCTATCCAAAATACAAGCCATTTTGACAGAATCAGGCAACTACACTACAATTTCTTTGAATGAAATAAATATTGCCTACCAGAGGATAAATTCTTATTTGGAAGAGTTTTGGATAGACAACAGAATTAATAATGATATATATAATTTTTTAAAGGTGTCATATCCAATTACTGCGACCTTGGTAGGCATACCCAAAATACATAAAGATCTGGGCAACCCACCATTCAGACCCATTGTTTCAGGCACTAAATCAAAAACATTTCCACTTGGCAAACTAGTAGATGTATGGTTAAAAGACATTTATAAAAATCTACCTCATGTATTGAAAGATTCCTGGGATTTTTTAAGAAAATTCCCTACAGATAACTTCACAAGTGATCCAACTTATGTGACTATAGATGTCATTGATTTGTTCTCATGTATACCTAGCGAAGAAGGTTTACAAATGTTCTGTGCAAGTATTAAAAAGTACACTGAGTATGATTGGGACAAAATCTGTCTCATTATGGATTGCATGTCCTTAGTGTTGGAAAATAATTTTATATCGTTTGAGGGAGAGTATTACAAACAAAGTAAGGGAGTAGCTATGGGGTCGGCCAGTGCTCCCATTTATGCAAACCTTGTCATGTTACACTGGGAAGAAGAAGTCTTATTTAAGAGTAAACACTTTCCTCTAATTTCCCATTACACAAGATTTTTGGACGACATCTATATCTTGTGGAAAGGAAACAGAGATGAACTAAATGACTTCCTTACTTTTATTAATAATAGTAGTACTTTTTTGAAATTTACCCATGAATTTAACAAAGAAGGTTTGCCATATTTAGATACAATTGTTACAAGAGATGAAAAAGGATTCAAATCAAGAATATACAGGAAGAGTACCTTCTCAAACGACTATTTACAATATGACAGTAACCACCCTAAAAAGATGTTAAGAAATATATTCAAGGGGCAACTAATTAGAGCAGCCAGAATGACATCCAGACAAGATGACATGATATCGGAGTTTGAGTATATTACTAGACTATTTATGGATAGGAAATACAGTAAAATCATGTTACAGGACGTTAGACAATATGTAACATCTCAAAGGGAGACCAAATATTTTCCAATATTAGGAAGAACCTTGCAAGCAACTTCAGAGACAGTAGATAAACAAATAGAAGGGTACAAAATGGCATGTATATTACCATATACACCTTACGCTAGTATGGTTCAAGAAATTTTGTACAAACATTGGACTATTTTTACAACTAATTCAGAGATTTCAAGAATAGTAGGAGAAAGACCAGTGTTTGTTTATAGAATGTCATACAATTTGAAAAGAATTCTCGAAAGTGGGCATACCTCACACACTAATGTTGGGAATGGTGACAGCAAAAAAGGAGTAAATATTTTCAATGGAATAGGTAAACACACTGGCAAATGTGGCAATTGCAACCAGTGTAGATACATTATGAGCCATAACAAAATTGTTCTAGACAACATAAACAAGACAACAATAAGGTGTGAGAAGGGGAATTGCAATACTACTTATGTGGTCTATATTGCTGTATGTGAAATGTGCCCTGCATATTACATCGGGAAGACAGAGAGGGCTTTTAAGAAAAGAATATATGACCACTTATATTGCATTCGGAAAAAAGATTGTAACAACGCATTGTATAGACATATAGAGAGTGAAGGTGACTTACACAATTTCAAATTTGCTATTATTGAACATATCACTGGCGATTGGAAGGGGGGTAATATAAAAGGACGATTAAGTTATAGAGAAGTTTGGTGGCAATTATATACAGATGCTGCAACTATTCCAGGATTAAACGACTCTATTGCTATTAAACCCTTATTGGGGTAAGGCATATGGTCAAAGTTAGCACACACTAACATTGGTATTATATTTTATGAAATCATTCATCCATAACAGTTTTTACATAAAATAGTTTTTATACACATTAGTTTTTAACATTTGATAGGTTTCACAATAATATTTTTTATATAAATATTTTTATATCAATATTTTTTTACATTAACTTACATTAAATATATCAATATATCAATATATTCATTAATATATTCATCCAAAAAATTTGTTTATAAACAAAACATGACTTAAGCACTTTTACTATATGTTGTAACAAAATTTTAATCAATTGTTACAATATCAAGCTAAGCATTATATAAAGAGTTTTTAACATATTAAAGATTTTTTCAATATAGTACATTACATAAGTCTGCACACATCCTTCGCATAGTTCACTTTGGTTAATTATGAATTCAAGTCTACACATTTTAGGGCTTGTATAGAGACAACTCAAACAGAGTTATAACAGAGTTGAAATGTTTTTTCATAAAGTGTTGAGTATTGTATTTGTTAAAGTGTATTTTTGTAGTGAATATTTTTAAAGTGCATTTTTTAAAGTGTATTTTTTAAAGTGTATTTTTCAAAGCGTTTTTTTTTAAAGGGTAGAGTAGTGTATTATTATTAACATATTCTTAGATTTAATGATTTAATTATTTAGCATTTAGTATTTAACATTCAATTTTTATACTTCCCGACACTTAGTTTATTATAACACTCATTTTCACACTGTTCAAGTTGTCACATCAGTACATCAGAATCAGTCATTTTTATTATTAGGCAAAAAGTGCACACAGATTTTTATTTTTATTTTTATTTTTATTTTTATTTTTATTTTTATTTTAATTCATTAGGCAAAAAGTGCACACAGATTTTCACTGTTATTCATCAATAGAATGCATTATAATACGTTGTAACATTTGAGGGCAATCATAGATTTTAATTTTAAGTAATAAATAACATTTATTTATGTTTACAACAGTAGAATGAAGTAACACATTAAGAATGTGAAATTGCATTAACTAGTTTATGTATTTTATTCGAAACAAATTTTAATGACAAAGGCACTTTAAATCTGAGCTGATTTTGTTAATTTGGCGCCAAAAAGTTTATTTAAGATGGTGTAGTAAAAAGTTTGAATGAGTTCTGAAGAAGCCTATGATGGATTAGGTGAAAGCGCTTAACTCTATGTTTTATGTACTACGGATTCTTATGTTCAAATCCTGCACTTTTATGTTTAATTAAAGTTCTGGCAGTCGCTCAGTACTGTGTTTCCTCGTTCTTTGTGAGAGAAGATAGCACAGTACAATTGGTATTTTTTGGTGGTTTCCCTCGCAACGTAGCAGTTCAGCAACTTTCATTTTTAGCTATAACTGCTGAGCGAAACTGTCTATAGAAAGTAACTGACCATCCTTTTTTCTTAGTTTTAACAATCACTGCGTTGTTTTGCAGGACTGTAGTGCATTTGCAGGATTATTGTGGTCTGTGTGAAGCAACTTGGAATACTTTAATGTGTGGCTACCATTTAAATGGAGCAAACCTGAAATACAATACACAGCTGTCATTTTAAGCCAAAACTGCTGAGCAGACTTGTCTGTAGAAAATAAATGACCATTTTGTTTTATCTTTTAAATAGTAAATATCTGACTTTGCAGGACTTATGTGCATTTGCAGTATTAATGTTATTTGTGTGAAGCAACTTGGAATGCATTAATGTGTGCTTTATGTTTGCACAGAAATTCAAGGAGCTGAAATCCAATATATGGTTGTCATTTGTTATCAAAATCATTGAAGTGCATACAGAAGTAGTTATAATTACTGGGTGGGATTAGAGACATCTGTTGAAAGTAACTGCCCTCTTGCTGTTAATTCAAATAGTCACTTTCTGGCTTTGCAGGACTAGTGAACATTTTTGTGAGGTAAGATTAATTATTTGAAATGTAACTCTGAGATATACATAGACAGAGTCATTATAAACTACTGTGTCTGTCTATAGAGCAGAATGTCTAGCTGCCTGCTGTTACTTGCTCATTATTCTCACTTTGCAGGACTAATGTTAAATAAGTAAAGCAACTTGGAATACTTTAATGTGCAGCAACTTTTTGTGTAAAACAAAGGTAAAATACATTACGCTTGTCATCAAGGTTCACTTTGAACTGCTTTTATGTCAGTTTTGAGCATTGTGGATTGAATATTATGTATTCTTCCTTGAAATAAAACAAAAAATAAGGCTGAATTTCTTTCCTTATGGTTTTGTTCAGGCTATTATTGGATCAAAAGGTTTGGAAAAAATCTCTAAAATGTACCTCAGAACATCTAGAGACCGCATAGTTTCTGGTGGCATAGTGCCCACAAGACCTTCATCTTAATGCAGTTATTTTCTCCACAGTTGTCACAATATAGTCTTGCTTGATTACGATCTGTTGAAAGGATGGAGGAAAAACCAAAGCTGAAGAGTAATACTGACATTCTTTCCTTAATCAAAATTTTTGTTCAGGCCATTACTGAATCAAAAGGTTGGATAAAAATCATTAAAATGTACCTTCAGCATATTGCATCACAGTGGCTTCTAGGCGGTTAATGGATGGCAGGTCCCAGTATGAGTCAGTACTTTCCTCTACCATGATTCAGTGCAGTCCTTGTCAGATGCAGAAAAAAAAACAATGTTGAAGAGTAATATGGAATTTCTTTCCATAATTAGGATTATTGTTCAGGTCATTATTGCAAGAAAATGTTGTTTTTTTAAAAAAACTGAAATGCACCTCATAACGTCTAGATCCCCATAGCTCCTGGAGGCTAGTAGAACCCAAACCCTTGGTTTAATTAATTTAATTCCTCTGCACTACAGTGCACTCCAGGCCAGTTAGGGTATAGTGAAAGGATGCAAGAAAAGCAATGTTGAAGAGCAACACTATTTTTTTTTTCCTTAATCAATTTTTTTTTCAGGACATCATTGGATGAGCAAGTTGTTTAAAAATGGACTTCACCACATCTAGAACCCCCAGGACTTCTGGAGGCCTAACATCCCATATACCCCCAGCTTAATACAACTATTCTTTCTACTGTTATCAGAGTGTAGTCTTGTCTAAGTAGGATGTGTCAAATGAATAAATTGATGAATGCAGGAAAAAAACTAAAAAGTAAGACAACCTTTAAGAAAAAAAAAAGAAAAAATCTGGGTGGTATTATAAGGCTATAATGAGGACACCAAGGTGTGTATGAAAACATTTGCTTCTTTGCTTAGGGCACAAGTTCACCTAAATATGGCCATGCCTAGCAGAACCATTTAGCTTAAATGTAAATCTACTTGAATTGCATTGCCTTATTGTTTGTGTTGTGCTTTCCTCAAATGAATAAGCATAAATTCACAGTCATTCTCTTCCTTCACAGAGCAGAGCCTGCATTCACTACATCTGACCTCAATATTGTAGGAGCTCTGCCACAAGGCCCTACACCTACAAGTTTACTGAGAATTTTGTTATTGTGTAATAGCATGTGGTCTCTACATCTGACCTCGATATTGCAGGAGCTCTGCCACAAGGCCCTACACCTACAAGTTTACTGAAAACTTTGTAATTGTTTAATGTAAGCATATTTATCATGAAGAACCTTGCTGTGGATTAACTTTACATACATGCCTGCTCTGTGATTGAAAGTCTCTGAGAAATAGTCTGTGTACTCTAAGAACCTCTTATTAAATTGGCCAGTGTTCCACCAGTAGACTATATTGCATATGCCGGTTATTTAGTCTCAGGAAATGGCAGACAACATGTTTTATGTGCATCTCTTTGTTAATCGCTTTGTTCTGGCTATAAACTGATTGCTCTTGGTTATAAATTGACCTGAAGGTGGAAGCTCACTCAGTTTCACTTCACTCCCCTAGCATACCCCCAATTCCTATGCACCCCCTCTTACTCTAATATTACACTTCCTACATACACATTTCACTTGTGGCTCTTATCCCAAAACCCTTGCCAAATGACCTTACTACTTATATACATACACTTCAGTTTCTTCTTTCCTACTTTGCTATCTCTATTTAATTTTTAACCCCATTCCCAACTATCTTTCTCCTTCCCATACTGGTTTCCACTATATACATTTGTAATCACATCCCTCCCTAATAGTACATATCTATTCCACATTGTATCTTTTTCTTTTCCAAAATAAATCCTCATTTCTTCTTATTTTGACTACATCATTTCACTCCAGCCTTTAATACCCCTATGTTACTTACATTCCAGAGAAGATACCAGGACAACCTACCTTTCTTCTTTTATAGAAAATACTTCTCCTTACATATTCTCTTCTGTCTTTCAGTATTCACCATAATTGATTTTTCTACTTTTCTGCAACTTTTTGTTTCCTTTTTCATTGCTACATCTCCACTTCATGGGATCTATAAAATAAGGATTCCTGTACTTAATTATTCTGCACTTCAGCTTATTCTGTATTCTTCTACTCCTACTGTGCCATCCTTCATCCTACCATGACTCCATAACATATCTCAGTTTCTCTCCAACTCTGTCCCAACCACCAATCCATACTTTCTCTTTACACTCTCTAAACATTACACCAAACATATTTAATATTGCCCCTCACCTTTATTCCAAATGTAGGCTGATTAATTGCACTGCAACTCAAACCAAAACTAAATTAAGTGCAGGAATCCTCTCCCAAAAACAAGCATGCATAATTCCCCAATATACTAAAATTCTTCTAGGAGGAGATATACACCCTAATCCTGGATCCACCTATCACAATGAACACAACTATAATTCTCTCTCATGCACTTCTGTAACACAACAGCCAATCCTCAACCTTGATCTAATTTTTGCTGCAATACATTTTAGAAGTATAAGAAATAAACTGCTGAACTACATGCCTGCATTGCCCAGCATGTCTGATGTTCTCACTGTAACTGAAACTTGGCTTAAACCCAGCATAAACAACTCCAAAGTTGGCTTAAACCCAGCATAAACAACTCTAAAGATATACCTCCTGGCTATAATATTATCCGTAATGACTGTTAAATAAGGAAAGATGATGGTATTGTTTTAATATTTCCCAGCACCTACTACATTTCCCCTTACAGCAAACCAACACCAAAATTCAGTCCAGCAGAGCTTCTTATTGTTTTCCTCAAAATAAACAATTATAAGCAAATACATATTATCATTCTTTATATCCCTCCTGGTGACAGTACAGTTCTACTGGATGATATCCTACATTGGATATCCATAACATTTCCACAAGAAAAAATATTACTATGTGATGTTAACATCAATTGGTTGGATATAAACTCTAACTTTCATAAATCTAGCATGAACTCATATGATTTCACACAGATAATTAATAGCCCCACACATATGTCTGTATTGTCTGTATTGCCCAACATACCCAAATTGTGGCGAGTAAAGCTGCACTATGACATATATATATAATGTTTGTCAAAGGACCAAAAGCTAGGGCTCAACAGTAGATAAAGCACTTACTTACTTACATGCCCCTACGCCTCTTGGATGTCACCACACATACATCAACAATTGAACAAGTTTTGTAATGCATAATGTTATGTACTCACTCATTGACAGGGCAAATGGGTTTTGGCCACAGGCTTGCCCATATAAATGCAAACAGACACATATGGCCAAAACAGCTACTCTTGCCACATAGCTAGGATAAAAAAACATTTACCTGACTGCTAGGCTACTAGATGCAGATGACAGTAAGAAGCAATGTCAGTCTGCAGGCCACACACGCTGTTCAACACATGCCTTGTTTAGGTCCTCTACAAGTAGTTCACCTGCAGTTATTTATAAAGTAGTCTTGAGCCATGGCATGTGCATTAAGTACTTTGTTCTGTAATGTAAAGGATGAGATAGGTAGGGGTTCTACTCTCACTCCAGCCCACTTGGTGCATCTGTGTGTATGTGCATTTCCCTACAAAATAAATGTGGTTACCCTATTGACTTAGAAACAAGCAGGGGTTGCACTATTTTGGGCATAGCAGGTGACTCAGGCCTCCAAATTCTTGTTCTCCACAAAGCCTGCTGATGTCATCTAGCATAAGAGTACCTAAAGATATATTGACGTCAGACTTGAGCCATGGTATGTGCATTCAATGCTATGATCTGTAGTGTGTAAAATTACATAGGCAGTATTTCTAATGTTATTGCTGTCAATTTGGTGTGTGTGTGTGTGTGTGTGTGTGTGTGTGTGTGTGTGTGTGTGTGTGTGTGTGTGTGTGTGTGTGTGCGCGTGTGTGCTATGCAGTGTTCTGTAAACATTAATTGGTAGTGGTGCTATTCTCACATGGTGGTGTGGGTGTGTGGATGTTAGCCTAAGCATTTTACATCAGCCTATGGGATCATAGGATCATTGGAATTTACTTCGCTAATGGCCCTAGGGCCCTTACAATCCTAGCCAAGTTCTTTTCCTTATTTACATGATCAGCACTTATTACTCCTGTCCAAGAGGAATGCAGGCAGAACCCCTGTGATGAAATTGTGGTTACTCATCCAGTCGTACAGAGTGCATCTGAAGAGGGATAATGAATTACTCTGTTTGACATTAAGTGGGAGTCTGTTGCAAAGGTGTGTTAAACTCTGGTAGACATACCTCTCCCTCTAGCATGTTTTATTGATGTCACATACCAGGTTAAGGTCCTTACAACAAATAATCCATGCACCATTTGACTTACGGATATGCAGCATTTCCAAAAAAACAGAGTCATGCAAGACAGAGATCACCTCTGAGTAGTCAGTATGACACTGACTAAAGTGACAGTGATTTCAGACAATCCCCATAGGAGAGATGATGAAGACTTGAATTTCTCTTGTGAGGAATCTTTGTGGTCTCTGCAATTGCCACTTGGAAACATACAAAAAAATGGCCATTGCATTCAAATATTGCTGTGATGAGGGAAGAGTACATGGAGGTTATAACTACTTCATATTCAGGTGACAGTGCCCTCAGTTATGGCATGAACAAGATATAATGCCCTCCTTACCACTGTGGAGACATGGTGATCTAAGGTGGTGTAAACCTGTGTTCCCAGGTCTCTCACCCCTGAGTATATACTTAAGGTGTTTCTATTGATGTGCTACTCAGCAGGAACATTGCTGGTACCAAAAGGAATGATACTACATATATTTGCATGGAGTTTAAGGCCATGATTGTGCCAACAATTATTTGGTCATGTATGACCATCCTGTAGGATGTTGACATAATTTGGAGAGTCTACAACCACTCCCAGTTTGCAGTCATCAGCAAACCTTGTCAGCTATAGACATTCACTTTGTGTTTGTATGTCAAATAAATGGATTCCAAACATTAAAAGACCCAGTAGTGAACCCTGTGGAACACCACTGGTAAAAGATCTGTTATTGGAGATGGATACCCCTATTCTGACTATATGAGTTCTATCAGTGAGCCTGCTAGTGACCCCTCTAATGATATTGCTGTTGATGGTGAGCTGGGTAGGTTTGTCAATGATGCCTGAGTGGGGGATAGTGTCAAACAGCTTGGCTAAGTCCAGGTGGTTGTATGCACAGATGTCCCCTCATCCGGGTCATTGATGACTGCCTCATAGATATCCACATGGTTTAATAGGCATGATCTCTCTTTCACAAATCAAACAGTGTAGGGTCAAGTGTTTGTAGGTTACCTATATCCTTGTTGATAAGGTCCATGATGATTTGCCCCATGGTCTTACAGATATGACTAGTCAAGCTAATAGGTCTATAGTTCCCATGGTCAGTGGATACACCACCTCTGTGCAAGAGGATAACAGTGGCCATTTTCCAGTCAGCTGGGATGCAGCTGGCAGTTACACTATAATTGCAAAGAGTTCCCAGTGGTGTTAGTAATCCATGTTGGATCACATGTAGGACACAGCTTGGGATGCTAACAGGTGCAATAGATGCTGTGTTTAAAGAGGTCACTTACTACCTGCGCTTTAGAGATACAAGGAATGAGACAGGTTGTAGGGATGTCATGGTGTACGTGTGGTGGGGACAGGGTAGTGCAGTTGTCACAGAACCTGTCAGACAATAAGTTAGCTATGTCTACAGGCTGATTATATGTGGTATCATTAACTATGAGTTTGGCAACAATGTGGGCCTTTCCTTTTACATTACACAGGTAACTACACAATGCCTTGTGGTTTCCCTTTGTGGAGGAGGCTAATTTTGTCCCATACCTTGTTTTGCAGGACTTCACAACAACACTTATTTGCTTGTTTAAGCTGAGGAGGGAGTGCTTCCATTTTAGGAGGGCTCCTTCCCTCCTAATGTTAGACACCAATGCCTCTCTCTTATTGTAAAGCCTGTTAATGGCAGTTGGCCACCAGGCAAGTTTGCTGTGCCATGAAGAGCTTGTTTTGCTTCCGTCAGGTACAGGCAAGTCAATGCAGTTGTACAGGTGCTTGTATAAAGCATTGGCATAGAGCTCGGCATAGTTGCCTGTTCCATCTGAGGGAGGTGGTGTAGTCAAACTATTTATACCATCCCATAGGAGGTTATCTGCTTTGTTGAACTGTACTTTTCCATTAACAGGGCAGCAGGCAAAATGTGCATTCACTGTCATTTCACCTCTGGTTATTGTTTTCTGCTTGTAATGTGCTTGTAATATTCTAAACTGTTGATAATGCATGTTCAATTCATGTAATGTCTGCCTATATTCTTGTCTTTTCTTCCGTATCTATAGCCACCACAACTCAAAAGCACACACTTTCTCAAACTTCAGTAAGACATACAAAGGTTGTGATATCTGTTCCTCACCCTACCAGTGGAGGCCGATCCTCAGTCATCAGCACACAAATGTATTCATTTTTCTCCTACTGGTCTCTTAGTTGTTAAATTAAATAAAATTTTAATCACACAGGTTTCTTCATTTGTACAAAAGCCTTACTTCCTTTACCATCTACATGTCCATAAACACTTGTAAGAATACAACAAATAGACCTACCTATCATATCCATCAAAAGCATATGTTGGGCATGAGGGAAAGTAGAAGCGAATTACACCCCCCCTTTCGACTTTACATTATATCAACAATGTGAAACTGAGAGAGAGTTAACAGACACAACATAAAAACAAGTTTTTTCAATGTATGAAGTTAACAACTGCTTCATTCTCAGAAAGGTAAAGGAGGAGTTATGATTACCCTGAAGACGTACCAACTCATATCAGAGATATTCGACAAGGAATCTGTAGCAAAACATCACAGACGAGATTGCATCGATGCAAAGTGACAACCACACAGACCATTTCTTCCACTCTACTTATGTAATCAAAACAGCAAATATGCAGTGTCAGTCACTTAAAGCATGCCGTCAAATTGAAAAATAAAACAGATAAATGCTGTTCATTACAGAGCCGCGATGACTTGACAGCAACTGCGCACTTTGCCTGCCACTCCAATAATGGAAAAGTACCTGTTGAACTTTATCACTTTATCTGCTGCAAGGAGGGGGGTGTCAGGTGTGATAATTACTTTAAATGAGACCAATTTGTGGTCATATCCCACCAGGGAGGACTTCACAGTAGAGTTTCTACAGTGGTCACCCATATTGTTAAACACCTGATCCAGTATGTTGGCTCCCTTTGTGTGGATGTTAACCCACTGGTCCAGGGCATTGTAGTTTAGGAAGTCGACTAACCTCTGGGTAGGTGAGTTTGAGCACGAGTAATTTACCCAGTTGGTCAGTAGTTAAAGTCACCCAAAATCATCTTGATGTGATGTATCTTGATAGACTCAAGTAGATGCATATAAGCACAGTGAGTGTCCTGATTCATGGAGTTGCTTCTGTAGCTGGCAATGGCTTGATTAGGTGCCCTAAAAGCAGTCAATAGCACCTGCAGTCTCTCCAGGGAATCATACTGTCTAACCAATCTGGATATGTATCTGTCCTTAATGAATATTAATATGAACACCGCCTCCATTACTTTGCACACTTAAAGTTTGAGGTCTGAATGTGTGGAAAGAGGTGTAGCCTGGTTTGTCTGTGGTGCTCTCCACAGCCTCGACTCAGGTTTTGGGAAGGGTTATATAATGGTTGAAGTGTTTACCTTAAAAACACAAGGTGCAGGGTTTGATTCTCAAATGGAGTAATTAGTTAGGCTTAAAATGGCCCACAATGGCAGTTAGCCTAGTACTAATCTATGAATGTTGGAAAGTTCTATGAATGTTGTCTGAAACTAAATGCCTGCATCTTCCAAGGTGGGGACAGCTTCCAGTGAGTGGAGTTTCATGATGACATTCATAGCATTTATCAGCATAACCACAATGTTGTCTGTAGATTGCGTTTTCTCATTGGAAAATTTTCCCTTGAGACACCACCCAAAAGACACACTAAGGAAGTGGCAACAATCTTGGCCAGTAGCCAGAATCCCAGGGTAACAGATGAACACCATCTCTGGCAAACCATTGAGGTCTGTTGAGCAGGTCATCCCAGGCTGACAGATAGTGGATCCCCTTACAATGACACCACACACACTAAGGCAATTATTGAAGTCAATCATTTTCCATTTGTATTGAGCCATCATCCCATGTGATGGTAAAATGCCACTCAAGGCCAAGAGCATACCTGCCTGAGACACATAGTCTGTAAGCTCAGTCATGTCTCTACAGTCTAGACAGGTATGTCTCAAGTTATACACATCAACAGGAACTAACATAACAGTACCTGATGTTGACAGACTTCAGTGCATGTGTGATATGGTGTATCCTGGCACCTCACAGAAAGCTGACTTTGACCTTTCCCTTATTTATCCTGCTGAGAGGCACGGCAATGTGTCTCATGATGTAATCACCTATGAGTCATATGTTTGATTTTGCGTTTTGCCTTAGCTGTTTAACTTGGTGTGATGGTGATGCGTGAGCTATTATGTGTACTGTGTTCTGCAGAGGTATGATTATGTGTAACAAGCTTGAGTTTGGGTTTCTCCATCCACACATATAGGTATGTGTGATGTGGGTTTGGGTGGAGTAGGAGGTGAGGTGCGCATGTTGGCAACCTACTCATTGTTATATGTATTGACTGGTGTGTGAGAGAGCATGGATGCAAGGTTTTTAATATAGACACATCTCTCACATGTTGTGTTTGTGTGGAGTAGCAGTAGAGGGTTGGAAATGCTCTCCACATCTCATCAGCAGTCAGTGATAATAACATTAGCAATACATTCTTGCTTGTGCATATGTCATGCAGGGCATGGTTAGGCAGTGTCCTGACAGATGCTTAAATTTAACATGCTATCACCTTTATGTTGACATCCTAAGGTAAAACAGAACCTGACAGTGTGGCATAACATGGTAAATTGGGTAAGATGCTTTGCCAGCCATTAACCATAATCTTGTTATTAGGCAGGGTCGCAATAGCATACCTGCAAATGTGACAATGGACAGCTCTGGCAAAAATTGTGTCATGCTGCTACACCATTGTGGTTGACAGCCTCAAACACACTGTCTGTAGGCACTCTTTGCAGTGAAGATGTGGATGTCCGTGCATGCACAGAAAACATGTTCAACTTAGCAGTCACTTCTTTGGCCTTGTAAGTCTAAAATGGCTGTCAAGCAACCAGACAGCAATTGGATGTTGTGTGAAATGATGTGGGAGCACAAAATTGTGTTCCAGTAACATATATGTACAGTATGACATACTTAGGACATGTGGGAGAGAGAAATACATTGGCCAAAGGTGGCCACTCCACTGCAGTAAGCCTCATATCTATGTCACACAGATGGCCACCATTACGCTGTTGAAGGGCGGGCTGCATGAATTGCTGTGAAATTGTCAGCTAACATGGATCACCACCACTGTGGAGCTTGCTAGAATAACCTTGGACATCTGTCACCTGACATTGAACATTGTATTGTGTTGCAGCTGCTGTGCTACTAATTACCATGAGGCCAGTACCCTAGTCAAATCCTACTAGCCTCAGAACACAAGGCATAGTACATGCAAAAGTCAAATGATTTCTCTGGTTGCTAATCAGGGCATCTACCTGGGAAAGGGTATGTCATGCCTACAGAACCTTGTATCATGTGGGACAATTGTGTGGATCAACAAACAGGCTGTGGCCTGCTTCTCATCTTGAGCTTGGTACTAACGTTTGGCTTCTGTTGAGTGTAAAGAATAGGAGCTTTGTATCCCAAAAGAATGTGGCTTTGGTTAGACCAGCAGTAGTACTAGCCAGGCACCAGCAATTCATGGCATTCCCTGTTTTTAGCATTCTTTATAAGGTAATTGTTTGTTTTCAGTACACACTGCTTGATTAGTGTCAAACTGCAGAATAACTGTGTAAATATTACATCCTTACCTTTACAGGGTGTACATATTAGTTTCCCCTCCAGTGTTTGCCGGTGCTCTGTACAAACATAGACACCTTGGGTGACAATTTTCTTTGAAACTATGATGGAATTAACTGCAATACCGAGTTGCACACAGGACAACCAGTATGCAGTGACAAGCACTATCCCCAGAAGTCTCAGTAGTCTGATATTTAAAGCCATGAAAAGAATTATCATTGAAATGATCATTAAATATGTAGTACACCTACAGACACTGGACCAAACCCAGTTTGGTTTTGTCAAGGAGTGATCATACCTACCCTACCTGGTGGACCTCATTGAGTGGCAAACAAAGCAAAGGATGAGGGGGAAATGATTCACACCACCTACCATGGCCTGACAAGGCATTTGCCACTATAATGTCTCTCAGGCATTGTTGACAAACTGTAGAGGTTAGTTACAACCTAGTATGTCAGCCAGTGGATAGCCAAGTGCCTAACAGACATTATCCAGGACAATAGCACTGGGAAGTCCACAACTACAATGAAGCAAGTCACCAATGGACTCCCTCACAAATCATTACTGGGACTGCTCCTTCTAGGCATTTACTTCTCGGCAGTCATGGCCACTGTGACTGACTAAATTTGCAGATGATTGCAAATTAGGAGCTGTCATTAAATACCACACTGATTGAACAGTTATCCAGGATTGGCTGACACACACATTCAGTTGTTGTCACAGCCATGGACTAACACTAAATGCCAAGGAATGCACAACACTATTCCTTGGGGAAGTCATCCATCCCTGGTAACTATTGTATTGACCCCACACCTCCAACAGTTGACCCAGTAGTCAGGACTTATGGTCACATAGTGATCTAGCCTCTGAGTGTCACAGGTTGGTAATATTTGAGGATTCATTCTATGTTGTGCAACCTAAAAACAAAGGTATGGCATGTAAATCCAAGAAAGTCATTGTTCCACCATATCACCGTATTCAGCATTCATCACACCTATCATTGAGTGCAATGTTACCTTTGGTATGTAACTAACCAGGCATGTCTGACACCTGTAAAATCCACAGAGGTTCCACAGTAAACCAATACACTGTGTACATAACATGTCCTGTGTAGACAGTGTCAAGGCAGTAACTGTGTATTCTGTTTCCTATATGCTTTGGAGGGGAGGTGTATGCCTGCCATGCAGGGAGGTGTCAGACCCCACAGTGTTACCTCCTGCATATCCAAAAAAGGACTAGCATGAGAATTAACTGTCCTACACACCTACACCTTTACTGTGTTATAAATAAGACATGCTGGAGAGACAGGTATGTACCCCAGAGATTACACCCAATATGTAACAGGCTCCCCATCCATGTGAAGCAGAGTTCCGCCCTACCACAAATCATGTGCAAGTTACACAATAGAATGGGGAACACAACAATGATAACTGCTTTAGGACAAATATCTCTTATGGACACAGGGAAACCATAGGTCGTTCATCTCCTACACCCTGGCTTGTACATGTCTCAGTTCCCAAAACCCTGCTTAGAAATATCAAGGGTATCAGACCTTGTCAGAGTTTAGGGATGCATGGCTAGGATGAAAGACACCCTTGTTTTTGTTAGCCTATTATACAGTTATGAACCCATGCAGCCATGCACCTATACTATTTTACCTTTCTGATGACAATGTTTGTCTGTGCTATCATTCCATCCTGTGCTCTGATGTTGATGGTTTATTGTAGATGTGTATCCATAGGTGTGTCCTATACAATTCTGAAACTGAAACATATACAGTTCCATAAGACACCTTTCCTTGAGTGACTACACAGCAATTACAACAGCATCAAATGTAACGTACACAAAATAATGTGGTTTACTCATTACAAATGCCAGTGTACAATATCTGTAACTGACCAGTACAAATACCATGTCAAAGGCAACAATGGATGAAACAAATACATATTCATTTAGATAGTCCGCCTGTGCATCAGACACATAGCTTCATTTCCCTGCATCGATGAGAAGGGTGACAGGGATGTGGCATGGGTATCATCACTTGCACAGGATGTTGCATGGGGGTGCAGGAAGCCTAGGGTGACCCAATAGGTTGGCAAGCATGAGTGTAAGTCAGGAAAGGGAAGCAAGTAAAACAGACCATATATATGTGGCATGTGTGTCTGTAGAGTACCTGAATGTGACAGTGGTGTGTGAGTGTCTGCCTGAACACAGCCAAGCTCAGTGCTAGCCCAACATGTATGTATGTTGAACAGCTTTGAGCCATGCATGGTAGAGCTGACAGTTTATCATCTCCATCCCCGAACATGAGAACTGGCTCTGCCAGGAGTTGTACTGGCACCTTCATACCCAAGGTCAGATGCTGAACTACTACCTGATGGTGACTGCTGTCTGTTGGGACCATGTCCTCCACAGAAATGCCCAGGACCACAAGCCCATGGCCTGTCACATCTTGGTGTCAGCAGCACACTTCCCTCTGGAGTACTGGATGTACTGCCACTATAGGACCGTGATTGTGCATGGCCACATGGATTCTCAGCAGATGTTGTTGCTGACCTACATCTGTGAGTCCAATGCTCAACTCCAACTAGACATTCCATCACCGACAATGTGTGTTCCAAGACAGATAGTGTGCAGTTTCCCCTCAGACCCATGTCTTTCCACTGCATCAGTCAACCAATCCAGTAATCTAGGGTATCAGCAACATGGTGGAGGCAGTCATTGGTGTTAGACTGTGCTGCATGCATAACCCTGAGCATTCATCTGAAGTTCCTTTTAGAACATGCCTGTGCCTCCGTGACAGCCCTAAATATATGTTGAGTGACACATAATGAGACACCTGCAACAGGTGGTGGAGGGACAGCAGGTCTCCTACGAGTACCCCTATCAATCCACCTGTGTGGAACCTCACCAACTGTTTGGTTATGGCCACTGTCAACACTCACTGCAGCCACAGTAGCCACACTTCCCTGTTCAATGTCCCCACCCTCCAACTGTCCAATATCTGTGACCTCAGGGGGCTGGGTATGCCTAGGTACACTGACTGTGTATGGTGATAATGAGGCAGACAAAGGATGTAAACTTCTGTAACAGATTCATCCCCTGCAACCCCCAGCTGTGCCTCACTTTGGTACCATCATCACCAGAGTCTGAAGAGATACTGACATCAGGTGGTGAAAGGGACAAAGACCTACCTCCCTGGTCACCTATGATATAAAGGGAAAAGCATCACATTAATACCTGCAGTACTATGTTGCATTATATTTTAAGCTTTATACACTACTCTCACTATTACAGTCTTGTATAACCCACAATCTGATATAGTAGGACATGAGGACATTATTTTCTAGCACAGATCTGTAAATATTTGAAAACAACAGGTCTTTAAACTAGACTCTCATGAGCAAAACATAAATTATGTACACTGTTGACATTCTGCAGAATTCCACACAGTTTACTGGTATGGCCATCTGAAAAGTCCTGACAATACTGTGAAATCAATCACTGTGGTGAAACCTACATGACATAGGTATGACCTTAAATTGGGTACAGTCTTAACACATCTGTACATTTCTCAATCATGCAGGCAGTACATCAATCCAGCCAGTAGGCCTGGGGTGAAACTTTACCTAATATCTTGAAGTAAATCTACATCTCTGACAAAAATGTTTTGTGCTTACCAGCAGCAGGAGCACAGCCTCTTCTTGTTCTTGACGGTCCTGAAAAACATTTGAGGGAGAGGTAATGTAAACAGCACCACATGTTATAGTATAAGATTGGTACTATATCCAAATATCTCCCATTTACAGTAGCTGCTATGTTAACAGGTATGTGGGTCATAATCTCTGCATTACCTTAAAAGTGCAGATAACCTCCTTCCCCCCATCCCATGAAACAGCTGACACCCAAGTAAAACTATGTACACCCTAACACATTAAGTGCTACAGTATTCAAATGCTGATCCAAATAAGCATACCTGGATGCTCCTCTGGTGTGGAAATGGTGGCACCCACATCCCTGACATATTGTGTGATGGATGTCTGGCAGCTGTCCTGTGTTGCAAGGTTCACCAGGAATTCTTCAGTGGCTGACAGAGGTTGTTCCATGGCAGGCCCACCACTAGTGACCTGATGATCCCTGGCCATGTCCACTACCTGCCTGCATGCTGAGTGGTTCATGTCTGCAGTACAGTATCCCATCTGCTCATATGTGTGATTCTGGTGACCCACAGCATTTATATTATGGACCAGTTTGGCCCACAAGACTTGTCGCTCTTGCCTATTTGCCCTCCATATGGACAGCAGGATTTGGTAATGTTGTCCTAACACCTCAATTATGAGGTCATTTTCTGCCTCAATGAAAGAGGGTGGATTCTGGCATGCATGATATCACCTGAAATATAAAAAAATGAGAACACATGTCAGGATCACATATGTGGGTGTACAGTATGTACAGATACAGCAATAAAGTAAGGCTATCATTATTCCTAGCTTGATTACACATCTCATATGCAACAGTATGCCAAACATACAAAGGGTGTGGAACCAACTAGGATAGTAGCAACAGTGACCTACTCTTGTTTGTGCCATGACAAATAGTCACATTTGATCACACACCCAACACAGGAGGCCACTAGTAGTGTGGCCCATAGCAGGAAGTCACCCACCATAACATATGTATAAAATACAATGCCAAACAAATAGCTGTGTAGTATTATGACTGCTAACAAAGTAAGTACCCAGGAGACCTGTGTCCCTAATTAACAGACAGCATTATACCCTTACTGTAGTCTACATCCTCTAAAGGTGTTACACAGCTGCAGATCAATGGCATGTCATCTGTACAGTTCTAAGAAAGGCTTACTAATGCAATCCCCATTTCCCCTAAGTGTACTCAAACATATGCATCATGTTAGAAACAAAATGGTTACATACCTGATGGAGTAAAATGCTCCCCTGTTGAAAGCTACAGAAAGTGTTGTGATGAGTTCACTACAGAAAGTAAATCATACACAATGGTTCCACTACATATCAGTTTGCCTTTTTAAGATGGTTCTCATTATCAAATTATTGCCTCTGAACCCATCTGTGGTTCAGGAATACTAACTGCAACATACACAGCTGATTTACAGTATAATCAGACAGTCCCATGCAACTATTCAACAAGATATAAGGCCTCAATGTAGAATCCATCCTCTTTCTCATATGTTGGGGTGGAAATTACTGGGGTAAAGATACTATGACAGCACATGACAGCACAAGGAGAATGTTTGTAGTAGATACTTATTACATACACATGTGGGTGCTACAGGCTGCAGCTGGTCTTACTGCTGCTGTCAATAAGCATAGTGAGAGAGGTTGCAGAATGTGGAGGACAAAAACACATATGAGTAATGGTGTGACCTGTGGCAGCCTTGGGGTACAACCAGAGCCTGTTTGAGGAGAGTCATCTCACAGGAAATAGAGGTATGTGTTTAAGGTAAGTATGTTAGCCAATGGTATCATTAACAGACTAAAAGTCAATGTGGTTGTTGTGTCCTAGAACAAGGTAGATGGTACATTTACCATTATGTCAACCATTTGGACAACTGGCAAGTCATGAGTTATGTTATAGTAGTCATCTGCAACGTGTATGCTGGCAATCCTTGCTTCTAGCATGACCTCCATTTGTGTATGTTACTTGTGCAGCAGTGGGTATCTGTGATATCAGTAGGAATTCATTGTGTGCTGCAGTCTGATATTAATCGGCCTCATCTGAATTACATAGTTCAAAATCCTCTGTGAATGCATAATAATGCATGACCTAACACTATATGCACTTTTTAGTGTTGTAATAGGAATACGTTAACTGTGTTCCTATCTGTAGGCCTTTGACATCCATCACTGAAAAGCAGACACTCCCTCTGTACTGCTTTGGGTGGATAAATAGGTGATGAGACAGTCATACATATCAGAATTCATAACGGTGATGCACACATACATGTATTTTAAATACTAGACACCACCGAATTTGAACACAGGGCTATGTGGACCAAAAACAAATTTTTCAAAGCATTTAACAGCCTGATCAACTGAGTCACTGTTATAGCAGGTGTATTTTAAATATATAATTGCACACTTAAATGATGTTACATACCTCATTTATATCTATTATTATGTGTATGGTTTTATAGGGATGTAGTTCTCCACCAGAGTCCCAGTTAAACACCTATTTTTCCATTAATCTTTTAGCAGGTGTATTTTTAAATGTTCAGATATAATTGCACAGTTACATGCTGTTAGATACATCACTTGCATCCATTATTATGTGTCTGGCTTTATAGTGATGTATTCCTATACCAAAGTCCAAGTTACACTCCCATTTTTCTATTACTCTTTTATTAAATTTGCACGACACGGCACAATGCACAGCATTGCTTAAACATGTTTAATGATGGAAAATGACAGTATTATGTTTTGCTTAAAAGACGTGTTAATTAACAGGTATGTGGCTTAGTGGGTTGATGCACTGGTCTATGGGTACAATTTTTCTGGGTTTGAAATAGGGTGTGGGTGAATGTTTTGAACGTGATTAATATTTTTTCACAAACCTATATCAATATATCGCCATGCACAAAAAATCTTTAAAGACATGAAAAATAGATAGGACAGTGGTGAAATGGGGTGCAAGCAGGGGGGGAAATATAGGAAAAGCAGGTAGGAATGTGCAGGAAGGGTGTAGGAAAGAACCATAGGTATCCATTTCTTCAACAGCAACAACTGTGCACTGGCAAAGATTTATAGCTGAATTTAGATTGTCACCCCCAGAGAGAGCAGTGAGGACAACATAAGTGTGTTGTCAAGCCAAATGGACTAAATTAAGTGTGTCCAGTGGACAAGTGTGCAAAATGGAGAGCTATTTATGGCACAATATTTTTTCTTTGGGACAGGTACCCTTTTTTTTTAAGGCGAGTGCAATGTTGGGGAAGGGACATAGGTATGTTTGAAGGGCATAAGTTGGGATGGTGAGGAAACTTTTGTAGACAGACAAGACAGCTGACAGGGCTGGTGTGTGACACAAGAGGGGGATGAACACCTTGGTTGGGGAGGGAGTTGTGGGATCCTAGTTCCATGGACATTAGACACAGTAGCAGTGTGACTCAAGTCCTTACCTATGAGACTGCCAGCACTGCACCTTCACTGCTCCTGTGGAGGCAGTGGTTGATGCCAGCACATGGGGAGTGACTGCCCCACCAAGATGGACAGAACACTCTCCATCTGGCGTAGGCATGCACCAACAGTTTGACACAGCAGCCCACACACCATGCCTGACAGTTCATCACGGGTGACCTAAGAAACCCCTCCACTTCCACTCCTACCACCCCAGCCTATGGTATGGAACTTTCCAATGGAGCAGGTAGTCCAGGGACAGCAGAAGGGGTTCTACCAGGCTGTGGCTCAGATGTACTTATCCCTGCTGCCGCAGCTGGGGAGCCAACTTCAGTGGATCACCTGGAACAGGTCTACCTTGTCGTGTGTAGGAAATTAAATATAAACATAAGGTAAAAATAAACACAACCAAACAAATGTAATTAATAACATAATAGAAAATAATAATGAGTAATAGAAAGAAATAGAAAGGAATATGATGAGGAACACAACAATAAATAATGTAAATGAAAGTATTTTAACAGCAAAGCAATATTAAATTATACATAAGACCAACATGAGGTAATTACAAGTAATATATTAACATCAAATCATAATAATAAATATAATTAATAAATTAAAGAAGAGAAGGGGTAGGGTGAGAAAGAGAAAAGAACATTAGTAACTTCACAGATAATATAACTACACAAACTACTACTACATAATTCTATATATGTCAGATTTCAGTACACAGCTTTTAAAATGTTAGCATGGGACATTATGGGCCAACCCCTACCAAATGGTGGCACAAAGGCACAACTACCGGGAACATTTTTACATAATATGCTCATGCATTAGTAGCAAGGTGTTCTGATAACAGATTTGCCATTAAATTGCATTCCAAGTAATGTTATATATCTGCAAATCAAGGACCAGACATATGGGGCAGTAGTCATTACATTCTGCAAAAATCGTGACAGTTGAGAGGTATGTTCATGTACACTAATTATAATTGACAGCTACTCATTTCTCAGTTGGCTGCCATGGGATTAGAACCCACAAGCAGTGACTACAGGAATAATGTGCACTTTATTTGAATATAATGAATTCTCAAAGCACTGTTTCCTTTAAGACTTTTATTGCAACATTTTGTGTGAAATCATACATTTGCACACATGCATAACTGTGTCTGATATTGGATTGGAGCCCACAAACAGTGACCACAAGAATAATGAGCACTTTATTTGACAACATTACTTATCAAAGCACAATCTCCTTTTTATACTTTATTGCTTAATGTGGCTTCAAGTCTGGCATTTGCACACATGTATTGTCTGTCTAGGACTTCTGTTAACTTACCCATATACGGTTTTCATTTACTGAGTGCTATCTACAGCATATTTCAGAAAAAAATTATCAGAATTCAGGCTTGGCCCTTAGTCTGGGTATTGGACTACACTGATTTACTACATTTATTTCTGACATTTTTTGTGCATTATTTATTCATACAAATGTAACAGCTGACTGGTGTCAGATTAGAACACACATGCAGTGAATACAGGAATAGGGAACCCTTTATTTGAAAACATCATTTATCAAAGACCATCTCCTGTTACACTTTATTGCTTAATGTCACTTGAAATCTGGTGTTTACACACATGTATGGCTGTGTAGGATGTCTGTTAACCTACCTGTATACCCTGTTCATTTACTGAGTGTTATCTACAACACATTTCAGAAAAAATTATCAGATCTCAAGCTTGACCCTTAAGCTGGGTATTGTCCTACATTTGTTTCTGACATTTGTTGGTTCATTATTTATTCATACACATGTAACAGTTGACTGGTGTCGGATTAGAACACACATGCAGTGAATGCAAGAATAGTGAACTCTTTATTTGAAAACATTACTTATCAAAGCACCATCTTATTTTACACTGTATTGCTTCATGTCACTTCAAATTTGGCATTTACACACATGTATCATCTCCCTAGGACTTCTGTTATTTCTGACATTTTATTTATTAGTTAATATGTAACAGTTGACTGGTGTCAGAATAGAACACACGTGCAGTGAATGCAGGAATAATGAACACTTTTTTGAAAAGATTAGTTATCAAAGCATCATCTCCTTTTAAACTTTGGGGGGAATTCAATAAACCCTACACAATTTTTTTTCATGTAGGCATCACTGCGGGATGCATACATGAGTGCGAACAAGTTGAGATTCAGTAAGCCTCGCTCAGCTGTGCACAAACACGTGTAAACAAGGAAAAATCTATGTAATGCAAATTCCTGCATAAGCAGATGAATTATATGAAAATTAGGCAATGGAAGCAATCCAACAACCAGAAAGTCATCAGTGTAGACTCTGTGTCTGTGTTCATAGTGTATATGGATATTTTTCGCATACAGGGTCTACATAGACAGTAGGGGATGAAAATGTCCACAAACATGGACATAACTCCCCTGAAAAGGGTATATCACAAGGAATATTGGGGAGAAATACATTGTGGATGTGGAAAAATGCACAGGAAACTGTATAATCAATATATATATATATATATATATATATATATATATATATATATATATATATATATATTTTATTTTTTTTTTATAAATCTCCGCTTCTTTGCTCTATGTTCTGTGGTGCACAAATGCACTTAATGCAAAACAAAAAAAAAATGATTAAAAAAACAATTGATAAATGTATTTCACAGAAATGTACTGTAGGAACTTGCACTGGGTCTATATAACAGTGCATTCATGCTGTTGCCTGGCACACACAGGTATGTTCCATGTAGTTTCCAGGCTGTCAGCACTAATATGTATGCAAATTGTTGAATTACTAAAATAAGCAACAGTGTCCACAGATCCCTTTTGTGTTGGCTCCTACACGGTGTTGACATTCCCAGTGAGTTTGGATAACATCGGAGGGGTTGTCATATTTACTTTTAGCAGATTTTGTGCTAGCTCTATGTATTTGCACAGCTTGCTACATAGCTAAGAATGTCCGTGTGACCACCCCCCCCCCCCCCCGGCATAGTGATGAAGTAGGTAGCTAGCAATTAAAACCAGAAACATTCAATTGAGAGCATTTACTTTTGTATGCTAAATTACACAGTACACAAATAACTAGGGCCTTTAAATCATGTTATTTATATTCTAAGCCTCTGATATGCATCCATCTTAGCCAATCCCACTTGGTGGGCCTACAACACCACAACTGTATAAAGTATGTATACAACCTAGAGTCTGGTTTTCCCTCTAAACTCTGAACCAGTGCAGTACAGACTTGGGAATTTTAAACTGAATAATGGTAGCGGCTGCTGCCGCTATTGTACATCTGCATGTGCTAGAGGCTGAAGTCAATGCTGCTGTTGCTGATGACCATAGCTCTAGGCTGAGGAGGAGAAGAGTATTCAGGCCCATGGTAACCTACCAGGAGCTACATGAGCTGGAGATTGTAGAGTGCTACAGGGTGGACAGGCACATACTACAATAGCTCACTGAGCTCTGCCACCTTCAACTCAGAGCCAGAGCTAACAGACGGGAACCCATCCCAGTGGAAACTAAGGTATGTGTAGCCCTTAGCATACTAGCTACAGGTACTTTTCAAAGACCAACTGGGGACATGATGCGGGATACTCCACCAATTTCTGGATGCTATGCTCCATATGCCAGTGAGCACATATTTTTCCCCTTAACCCTGAGGTGAGGGCCACCACTATGTAACACTTCTACCTTGTATCACACTACCCTGCAGAACTGGGTCCATAGATTGTAGTTATGTACACATCAGGGCACCACCTGGTCTGCAGGCTAGAATCTATGTTAACCACAGGGGATACCACTCCATCAACTGCCAAGTTGTGTGCAATGCCCTGGAGATTATCATGAGTGTGTGTGCTGGCAACCCTGGCAATTATCATGGCTCCCATATCTGGCACACCTTGCAGCTGTACCAGATGTTTGCCGAGGGGACATCCCGAAGGGCCATTTACTGGGGGATGCAAGCTGCGTTCTGGAACCGTGAATGAGGACACCCATCAGAAATGTACACACACCCACAGAACAATGTCATTATGAGGCACATGCACAAACTAGGTTCATCATAGACCACGTGTTTGGGCTTCTGTGGACATGGTTATGGTGCCTCGATATATCTGGTTGAACCTTGCAGTATATCCCAGCCAAATGTTCATAAGTTCATAGGCGTCTACTAGGCTAATGGCCCTGGAGCCTTTACAAGCCTAGCCCATAGAAGTGCTTGGCATCATGCTGCCCAACGTTAGTTCCCAGTGCCTCTATCAAGTAGATTCACTGGAGTGAGCCCCAGGGTGAACTTTCTATTTCCCATCCACTCATCAAGATTTCTCTTGAAGAGGGACAGTGAGATGCTCTGCTTGACATGTATGGGAAGTCTATTCCATAGCATGAGCAGTCTCTGGGTTATGAACCTGTCCCTACAGCATGTTCTGTTGATTGTGGTAATGAGGTTGAGGTCTCTGGAGCATGTGGTGCAGAGGGATTGAGATTTCTTTAGATGTAGCATTTCTAACAGAACTGGGTCAGACATGGCTTTGTAAGTCAAGCAGAGATCACCTCTTAGTAGATGATATGAGGCAAAGAATAGCTGGAATGTTTTGAGTCTGTACATGTAGGACATGTGTTTAAGGCCTATGATCCTCTTCGTGAGGTACTTTTGTGGGCTTTCCAGATGTTACATGTGTCTGGTGAGGGACATACCTAATAGGGCATTATACTCTATGATTGGCCTAATGAGGGAAGAGTAGAGAGAGATGATGACCTCTTTTTTACTGGATGCAAAACCCTTGGTAATGAGATGTGCCACACAAAAGGACTTTCTGACCACGGTGGCAATGTGGTGGTCATAGGTTCATAGGTAGGTACTAGGCTATCGGCCCAAGGGCCTAAGTAAGCCTAGCCAACAAGATTCCCTGGCTTATGCCAGCCAAGAAAGTAATTTTCCTGTGCCCCTGTCAAGCAGAGCCATAGAAGTGATCCCCGGGGTGTATTTCCTGTTTCCCATCCACTCATCAAGATTTTTCTTGAAGAGTGCAAATGAGGAACTTTGCTTGACATAGCTGGTTAGCTTGTTCCAGAGTATGGGAAGTCTCTGGGACAGGAATCTATCCCTCCAGCATGTCCTGTTTATTGTGGTGACAAGGTTTAGGTCCCTAGAGCGTGTAGCTCGGAGGGATTGGGATTTCTTTAGGTGTAGCATGTCCAACAGCTCTGGGTTTGACATAGCTTTATATGTTAGGCAGAGATATTCACACTATGTGCTAAGCTACACAATCTGATCCTGTGGAAACAGCTGCAGCAAGATCAGCAAAGGGAAGGGAGTCACACACTCCAGCAGTGCCTAGGTCGCCACAGCCACAGTCACAGGAGGAACCTCGTGCTGATGTCCTTGTAGACAGACGTAGGCATGCCCAGTATTCCCTGGCTTTGGCTAAGAGACAATGCATAGCACATTTACTGACAACCTTGGGACCTAGGGACTAACACCTCACTCCTACTCACATACAGATAGTAACAGTGATGCCAGCCAACTCACACATCCTGTACCTATCCATGTATTGGCTGTGTACTGCTTGCATCACACAGAGTCAGCCCTGAAATAAAGTCTTGTCAACTGCTGGGACTTCCAAGGTAAGTCGATAATGTACACAGTATTACAGTGGATTGTTATGTTAGGTCATCGTAGTTATGGACCGGGTACAATATGCGGGCTTTTATACTGGAATATTTGGACAGATACTACATCCACATGAAACTGCTGACAACCATTCCACTAGCATGCCACCATTTGCAGTCATTAGACCTCATGCATGGAATAGTCATGCAGTCCTACTGCAACAGATTACTGGTACATCATTCAAGGGACATGTTGGAAAGGGAGGTTAACTGATAGACTTCTATGTGTCCTGGCAGAACATGTGTTTTACTTCCCCACCCCACAAAACAGCATTGTCCCCATGTAACTGCCATAATATTAAAGTTATGCTTTATGACCTTTCACACAGGTATTATGCTATATAGCATTAGTACAGTAATGCACAATCTGAATGTACACTTCATGTGTAATTTAATTGAGAATAGCACAGCACTTATATATGCAGGTGATGATGTGATGAATGATTCTTTGCTCATCTACCAGCCTCTGTGACTCAAAGGACTAAGGCAGGTAAGTTGCATGATGGTGTCCAGGGTTCTCATCCTGACATATCTGGTTATTACACAAGTGAAGTACTATGACATGTCTTTTTACAGACTGTCTCTGTGTGTGCTATACTAGTATGATTCTATTTCACATAGAAATTACACATGTGCATCTCTGCCACAGTTCTAAGACCTGTTTAATAAGTATCCAAATATCCAGAACTTCAAAGGCACAACACGACGATCGGAGCCGACTTCTTTCTTAGAAACAGCTTTATTCCAAAAGTAAAAAGTATAAACGGCCAGTAAGCACTTTCACGTTGTAATCAACGCTTCTTCAGACTTTCAACTGTCATCTTTACAAAGTCTGCATTTATAAAACCAATGAGCCAATCAACTGTTGTTACCTTATTCAATTAATTAAATGAATAAATAAATTAATTAAAGCTATACAGCTAAAACTTTTAAAATGTATATTATATGATACCTAACTATATATATATATATATATATATATATATATATATATATATATATATATACAAACAAAGGCATATAGATATAAAAAATATATACATGTAGATATATAAATAAATATACAGACCCTGTGAACTAAGTCACCTGCATGGCATAAATAACCAATGCAAAAAAGTGCAAAAAAATGCTTATGTGGCTTAATGCCATTTAAAAATTAAATAAAATATACTAGCACATCTAGTTAAATATAGCAATAATGACATATACGATGTTCAATATCGCAAATAGACCTACATAAAAACTGTACTAATAACTATACTTAAAACTTTATATTAGAAACTTCATAAACTCATTCAGTGTACAAGCGGTCTCTCTTTCAAGAAGGGCTTCAGTGACATCCTGTCATTTAGCCCATGCAGTCTGTCAGCTTGTAATCTCAAAATCCATCTAGCCTCTTGTTTTTCTGTATGATTCTTGTTATCACCTAGCCTAACGGTTTTGTGTATTACTTCTATGACTGTGAAACAAGACTTATGAGTGGTGTCATTATGTATAACATGCCTAGCAAGGGCATTAGTCTCATCTTCTCTATTTATTGTATATATATGCTCCCTAATGCATTCTCTTAGTGTCCTATTGGTTTTGCCAACATAGAAAGAACTACATTTTTGGCATACTGTTAAATATACCAAGTCTCTTGTCTTACAGTCAGCATACAATCTAAAAGTATATTTGTGTTTGGTGTCGGGGTGTATGAATACATTAGAACTAGATGCATACTGACAATGATTACAGGACCTAAAAGGGAATGTACCCTCTCTAGTTGATCTCCTGTTTAATAAGTATATTGTTACTATAGCAATAACCCACGCCTGGGTGTGGGTAATGCTAAATTTACCCACGGTTGGCGTGGTTTGGTCCCGAGGGCGAAGCCCGAGGTACCAAACAAAGCCAACCGTGGGTAATAGCATTACCCACACCCAGGCGTGTTATTGCTATTATACATGACATTATTTAAGAAAAGAAACTATTACTTTTCTTAAATAATGGCATAGTATAATGCCTGTTTACTGCCCTTCCGCAGATGTCTGGCATCCGGCAGTTCTGATGTACTGCGGCGCCTGCGCAGTACATCAGAGTTGTGGGCAAAAGCACGAGAAAGCAAGATCTCCGTTGCTTTTTATGTTCGCTATGTTAAATGAGTTTAACATAGCGAGACAGTTTAAAATAAGCAACGGACATCTCCGTTGCTTATTTTAAACTGTCTCGCTATGTTAAACTCATTTAACATAGCTAAACATAAAAGCAACGGAGATCTTGCTTTCTCCGTTAAAAACACTGTCTCGCTATGTTAAATGGGTTAAACATAGCGAGACAGCTTTAAAATAAGCAACGGAGATCCGTTGCTTATTTTAAAGCTGTCTCGCCATGTTAAACCCATTTAACATAGCGAACAGTGTTTTAAACGAGTTATACTAATGGAAAAAGTCCAGGCGACCGGACCTTTTTCCATTAGTATAACTCGATTTACAACGGGCACGCTGGCCAATCAGCGTGCACGTTTTGGGGGGATCATGGTATAATAATGGATAACTTACTAGCAGAATTGTTAAGGCTGGGACATAAACATATATATCAGCATGTGTATATAGAAAACACATCCAGTACCTCCTGTAACACAATGTAGTATAACAATATAGAAACAGTTTGTGAATGAAGGATTGTGCTGTGATGTTATTCATGTGGAATTGACAGCCTCATACCCAATACAATGATCACTACATCATAGGTTAATAGGTTCATAGGTGAGTACTAGGCTAATGGCCCTGCAGCCTTTACAAGCCTATCCCATAGAAGTGCCCTGACATCGTGCCGCCTGATGTTAGTTCCCAGTGCCTCTATCAAGTAGATGCACTGGAGTGATCACCAGGGTGAACTTTCTATTCCTCATCCACTCATCAAGATTTCTCTTGAAGAGGGCCAGTGAGGTGCTTTGCTTGACATATATGGCAAGTCTATTCCAGAGCATGGGCAGTCTCTGGGTTATGAACCTGTCTCTACAATATGTTCTGATGATTGTAGTAATGAGGTTGAGGTCTCTGGAGCATATGGTGCAGAGGGATTGGGATTTCTTTAGATGTAGCATTTCTAACAGAGTTGGGTCAGACATGGCTTTGTAAGTCAAGCAGAGATTGCCTCTTAGTAGACGATATGAGACAGAGAATAGCCAGAGTTTTTTTAGTCTGTCCATGTAGGACATGTGTTTAAGGCCTAGGATCCTCTTCGTGAGGTACTTTTGTGCCCTTTCCAGCTGTTGCATGTGTCTAGTGAGGTGCATACCAAATGGGGCATTATACTCAATGATTGGTCTAATGAGGGAAGAGTAGAGAGAGAGAGATGATGACCACTTTCTTCCTGGATGCAAAACCCTTGATAATGAGATGTGCCACATAGAAGGACTTTCTGACCACAGTGGCAATGTGGTGGTCAAAGGAGAGGTTGCTGTCAACCTGTGTCCCCAGATCTCCTATAATGCCTTCAGTGTTCAGTGGGCTCCCATCAATGTGGTAATTAGTGGGAACTGAGTTTTTTCCCAAAGGGGATGACGACGCACTTTTTTGGCATTAACTTAAGGCCATGGTTTTAACACCAGTCATTAGTCTCAGTGAGGTCTTTCTGTCGGATGTCTACATCACTTGGGGAGTTATTAACGGCTCCCAGCTTGCAGTCGTCTGTAAACTTGGTCAGCCAGAGTCTCTCCGTGTTGGCTTGGACTTCTGAGAAGTAGATGCCAAACAAGAGAGGACCCAGGACTGAACCCTGTGGGACTCCACTAGTGACTGGTCAGCAGTCTGACTTGGAGTCCACTACTTTTACACCATGGGTTCTATCTGTGAGCCAATTTGCAACCCACCTAGTGATGGAGAGGTTGATGCCTAGTTTGGTGAGTTTATCAATAATTCCTGAGTGGGGAATTGTATCAAAGGCCTTGGCCAGATTGAGGTAGGCTGTATGAACTGCCTTGCCCTCATCTACAGCTCTAATGACTGACTCAAAGAAGTCAACCAGGTTGAGCAAGCATGATCTACCATTCACAAAACCAAATTGCGTCTGATCTAGAGTTTGGAGATTCCCTATATACTTGTTAATAACTCCATGATGATGTGCTCCATAGCCTTACATATCAGACTCATCAGGCTAATGGGGCAATAATTCCAGGGTATGTAGTTGCTCCCCCTTTATGGAGAGGGATGACTGTAGCAGTGCACCATTTTGTAGGGACAAACCCTGAGATGAGGCTGCAATTGAACAGGGCACACAGATGTGGTGCCAATTCACTTTGTAGTTCATGTACAACATATCCAGGGATATTGGTGGCTCCCATTGAAGTTGTATTATTGGCCTTGGATAATGTAGCTTTAACCTGTGCTGCAGTAATGCTGGGTGCCTGGCAATCCTTTGGTATTGTGATTGGTCCTTTATGCTGGAGAGAGGGGTAAAATTGGCACTGAATCTGCCAGCCAGTATGTTGGCAATATCTGTTGGCTCAGTATAGGAGGTACCATTGTGCAGTAACTCAGAGCAAACCTGGGTATTGCCATGGAGATTTTTGATATAACTATAGAAGGTTTGTGGTTGTTTTTAGTGTCTGCTGCAATTCTGTCTTCATATCTGGCTTTAGAGGTTTTGATGAGGGTGATGATCAGAACAACTAGGTATTGATGCACTCTAGAGAAGATGGATAGCTGCATGGCTTACATGGCTTACTTTGGAAATTATGAGTATAGGTTCAACAAAAACATGAAAGTCGAAACACAACTGGTTGATTCCCATTTTCACCAACCTGCACTATTGTGAGTGTGCAGTTTAGCGATTGCCACTGTGCATTCACACATATGTCATTGGAGTTATGACTACAGATTGCAGTACAGTGGGGATTGGGAAATTACCCTTTTCCCAACTGTAGTGCGATCTTGGAATTGGAATACATTATTTGCAGGGGGGTGTGGGGGGTGCAGCACCCCACATGGGGTAACCCCCCCTGCAAAAACTTTACATTACGTGATATGCAGTAATGATGTGCAACACAGAATGTCGAAAGTGGGAATTCAAATGTTTCACTACATGCACTTTGACATTCTGTCTTAATTAATATCCTGCGCATCGCACAACTGAATCGAAGATGTGAATGGATTTTGTTTTGTACTTTGATATTCTCATAGTAAACCAGCTTACATATAGGACATGCCAAGTATCGTAATCATACAGCAATTAGACAAGTGATATTTATAGTTACAGTCGGGGTGTCCCACGTAGCTCTGTACTAGGCCCAACTTTCATTTCAGTTGTTTGAAGACCTATCTTTCACATCACAGTTGTTCTACAGTCTGTATGCAGATGGCTTGAGAAGGTACACTGATTAAATGTGTTACAGATTGGGCATGTCTGCACAAGAACTGAGCCAAAAAAGCATCACGTGCTGTTAAATACATCAAAAAGTAAGCATATGACATTTGGAAGAGAATAATAGAAAGCTGACTATTAAGTGCAGCACACAGTGATTGAAACTGTAGATTAAGCAAGGAATTGGGTATGTAGGTAAATCCAAATTGCAGTTTTCCAAGTCATCTCAGACTCCCAAACTGGAGTACACCAAGGTGTGGGATGGAATCAATTTATGCAACAGGAAGTCTCAGGTGTCAGCAGAGCGTCTTCTATTTGCAAGATGCTAAGCAATGTGCAAACAAGCTAAAATCCCACTGAGCATGCTCACATAGTTGAGCTGAGTGCAAAGCTGTTGCCCCATGCACTATTTTGTTTAGTAAAATATATATATTTTTATATATCTCTATATTTATAAACAGATATATATATATATATATATATATATATATATATATATATATATATATATATGTGTGTGTGTGTGAGTTTGTATGTCTGTATTGCCCTACATACACAGATCATGGTAGGCTGCACTATGACATGTAAAATGTTGGAGGAAGGGATGCAAGGAAAGACTCAACATTACATAATGCACTTTCAGACATTTGTGCCAGCATAGACCAACATGTGTTGCAATCTTAGGACTATTGAGATATCTAAAGTTCACAGTTTTGGCCATCTTCTGGCCGTCTTCACCCATCATGTGTAAATGATACCACATGTGACAGCAGAACACAATGTACTATGAAACACAAATAACCATAAGTAACACCTGTGTACTTGCAAACAGCTGGACAGTGGTAAGTAAAAGCAAATCTCCCTAACAGACCATGTGGAACCCTTGAAATGCATGGCATAGGACTGGAATACATACATATATTGTGAAATCATATTTATATAGCTACACCAGCAAGAACACCCACATTCACTACAGCCCTCTGTGTCTGCTTCATTTCAAAAACATACATCAATAACTGTGCAACTGCTGTAATGTATTATGTTGTGTGCCCACTCATTGCCTGAAAAATTTTTTTTGCTACAGGCCTGTCCATCCACATGCAGACTCATATGCCCAAGCAGAGGCTATTGACACATAGCTAGGCTACAAAACAGTTGTTTCACTGCTAGGCTACTAGCTGCAGTTAACAATAGAAAGCTGTGTGATTATGCAGCCCTACCAATCCATTAAACACAAGGCTTCTTTATGTTCTCTATGATAACATCACCTGCAGTTATTTGCTATGTCACAGGTAAGCTGTGGTGTGTGCAATAAGTGCTGTGATCTGTAGTATGTAAGAATAGATAGGTAGGGGTTCTAATCCCACTCTCACACAACTGGTGTACATGCATGTGTAGCTCCCTTCCAAACAAATGTATATGCAAAATTTCAATGGGTCTGCACATTTTGTCATTTGCACTTGATGCATGCCCCCAAAGTCATCTCCCCTCTATCATAAGAGTACCTAAAGCCATGTCAAAATCAGATTTAAGCCATGGCATGTGCGAAAAATACTATGATCTGTAGTGTGTAAGACTAGTAAGGTAGGGGTTCTAATCTCACACCAACCCACTTGCTGTGTATGGGCATCTCCCTTCCCAACAAATGTAATTTAAAACTGCAATGGGTTTGCACTTTTTGGCCTTTGCACTTGATGCATGCCCCCGAAGTATTTTCTCCCTCACAAGGCCTGCTGATATCATCTACCATAAGAGCACCTAAAGCCAGGTCAAAGTTAGACTTAAGCCATGGTGTGTGATAAGTACTTTGAGCTGTAGTGTGGAAAGCTAGATAGGTTGGTGTTCTAATCTCACTAAAGCCCACTTGCTGTGTGCATGTATGCTCATCTCCAAACAAAACAAGTGTGCCTTCCACAGTGCCTTAAACCGAGGCAGGGTTTTGCACTGTTTTGGGCCAAGCAGGTGGTGCAGACCTTTGAACTCTTCCCTGCCACAAGGCCTGCTGATGTCAACTACCATAAGAGTACCTAAAGTCATGCTACTGTCAGACATAAGATGTGGTGTGTGTGATAAGAACTGTGATCTGTGGTGTGTAAGGCTAAACAGGTAGGGGTTCTAAACTCACTTCAGCCCCACTTGCTTGTATGTGTGCTATTTAGTGTTCTGTATACATAAATAAGTAGTGGTAATGGTCTAACTTCATCCATGTGGTCTGTGTAAATGTTAGCCAGTGTTTTACATCAACCTATAGTATCATAGCATCATTAGAATGTAGTAGACTAATGGTCATAGGGCCATCATATGCTTAAACACCTTTTGCCCTTAGTAACACATTCAACACCTACTGCCCCTGTCCAGAGTGTACACAGGTGGAACACATGGTGTAATTACAGTCACCCATCCAATCATACAGATTGAATCTGTAAAGGGCCAATGAGGTGCTCAGTTTGACATAAACTGGAAGTGTGTTCCAAAGGTGTGTCAACCTCTGGTAGACAATGCTCAACTTCCAGCAGGTTTTATAAAAGTTACATACCAGGTTAAAATCTTAACTGGGAGTAAACTGGTTATCCATTATCCATGTCACTTATGCATGTGCAGCATGTGCAGTAAGGCAGGGTCACAAACTGACTTATATGGAAAGCAGAGATCACCTCTGAGTACTTTGTTTGACACACACTAAATTGATGGTGATTTCAAACAATCCCTGTAGGACAGATGCTGAAGACTTGCATCCCCCTTGTGAGGAACCTTTGTGATTTCCCCAATTGCCACAGCTGTTTGATGAATAACATACCAAAAGGGGCATTGCACTCAAATATTGAGGGAAGAATACATGGAGGTACTAACTACTTGTACTGGAGGTAAATGCCGCCATGAGCAAGATATAATGACCTACTCACCATTGTCTAGACAGGGTGATCTAAGTTATCACCAGGTCTCTCACCCCTGTGTTTGTATTTAAGGTGTCACTATTTATTGAATACTTACCAGGAACATCACTGCTACCAAAATGAATTATAATACATATATTTGCATTGAGTTTAATGCCATGTGTTTGGCAACAATCATCTGTCCATGTAACACCACAATGTAGGATGTTGCCATACTATGTATATTGCATGACCACTCACAGTGAGCAGGCATCATCAAACATTGCCAGCCATAGTAATTTATGTTGTGCTTGTACTTCGGTGAAATGGATTCCAAACAATAGGTGACCCAGGACAGAAGCCTCTGGAACACCACTGGTTACAGTTCATCTATTGGAGGTGTCTTCCCCCATTGGACTATATGACTTGTATCAGTGAGGCAGTTAACAACCCCTATAATGATATAAGGGTTCAAGCCTAGTTGGGTGTGTTTTTCTATGATGCCTGCATGAGAGATAGTGTCAAATGCCTTCTCTTAGTGCAGGTAGGCTGTGTGCACATATTTTCCATCAGCCAGGTCCTTGGTGACTGTCTCAAAGAATTCCACCAGGATTAATAGGCATGATGTCACTTTGGCACATCCAAACTGAGTAGTTGCAAGTAATTGAACGATACCTACATTGTAGTTGATAATGTCCATGATGATCTGCCCCTGGCCTTGCAGATATGGATAATGAGGCTGCTATACATATAGTTTGTGGGATCAGTGGATGCAAAACATCTGTACAATGGAATAACTGTGCCTGCTTTTCAGTCAGCTGTGATAAAGCCATTGGTTAGACTATGACTGGAAGAGTGTCCAAGGGTGATGCAAGTCCATATTGGAGCCTCTGTAGGGCACAGCTTGGGATGTTATCAGGTCCCATATATGCTGTGTTTCTGTCCTTAGAGAGGCCAGTTATGACATGCCTTTCAGAGATACAAGGTAATGGACAGGTGGTAGGGAGTGAGGTTTTTGCAGAACCAGTCAGCCAAAAGATGAGATATGTCTACAGCACCAGCATATGTGGTATCATGAAGTACAAGTTTGGCACTAAACTGGGCCTTTCCTTAGGTTACATATAAGTATAGAATGGCTTCTGGTTGTACTTTGTGGGGGAGGCTAATATGGACCAATACTTTGTTTTGGAGGAATTCACAACAAATCTTATTTGCTTGTTCATGCAGATGAGGTAGTGTTTCCATTTCAAGGGGCTCCATCCTTCATACTCTTAAAGATAAATGTTTTCCTCTTATTGTAAAGCCTGTAATCCACCAGGCAGGTTTGCTCTTCCATAATGAGCTTGTGTTGCACATATCTGGCACAGCAAATTCAATGTAGTTATACAGTTGTTTGTATAAAGCATTTGTGTACAGTTCAGCATAGTTGCTAGTTCCTTCTTAGGGGGGAGCTGCATTGAAGCTATTGATACCAACTTGTAAGAGGTTATAATGTGCTTTGAATGAGACCGATTAGTTGTCATATCTCACTAGGGAGGGGCACACCATGGAGATGCTACCATGGTCCTCCATATCAGTAAGCACCCCATCCAGTATGTAGGCTCCCCTTGTGGAGGTATCAACCAGCTGGTACAGGGCATTGTGGTTAATGGCATTGGGAATATTTATGCAAGTGAGTTTGAGCATGACTTATATACCCAGTCAGTGGGTACTTAACATCACCCAAAATAATGGTGTCTGGCTGTATCTTGATAGACTCAAGTAGGTGCAAATAAGCAGAGTAGGTGTCCTGATTCATGAAGGGGCTCCTGTAGCTGGCAATTACTTGAATAGATGCCTACAAGAAAACATACCACTTGAGTTGTCTCCAGAGAATCATATTGTGCAATCAATCTGGATGTGTATGTATCCATAATGAATATTGATACACCGACCCCATTACTTTGCATGCCATGAGTTTGAGGTCTGCCCACTTGGAAGGAGTTGTAGACTGCTATGGCTGTGTTACTCTCCACATCCCTGCCCAAATGTGTGCCTCTACCAAGATGAAGTCTGCTTCCACTGAGTGGGGTCTCGTGTTGACACTCCTAGCATGTAGCAGCATAACCTTAAGGTTGTTTGTAGATGGGCTTTTTACATTAGAATTTTGTCCCTGGGACATCACCTAAAAAGGGTACTATGGGGGTGGCAAGAGCCTTGACCAGTAGCCAAAATTGCACAGGTGACAGATGAAGACCATCTCTGACAAAGCATTCAGGCCTGTTGATCATGTCATACCAGGGTGACAGATAGTGGATCCCCTTCGAATGACAGCAGACACTAAGCCAATTATTGACTTCAATCATGTTCTTTTTGCATGTAGCCATCATCCCAGATGAGGATAAAATGAAGCTGAAGGCCAAGGGCATACCTGCCTGAAACACATAGTCCGACAGCTCAGTCATTTTTCTCTTCATACACTCTTGAGAGTACATCTCAAGTCATAAACACAAACAACAACTATGACATAGTCATAACAGAGTGCATGTGTGATATGGCGTAACAGGGCACCTCATATACAGCTGGTCATGACCTTCCCCTTATGTAGCCTGGTGAATGAGACATCAATGTGTCTCATGATGTAATCACATATGAGTAATATGTGTGATCTACTGTCTTGCCTTAAGGGTTTAAGTGGTGATACAGTGGTGAGTGAGCTATTATGTGCACTGTTCTGCAGAAGTAGTATTAGATGTAGCATGCTTGTGTCTGTGTTTGTGATGTGTCTGGTGTGCATGTCTGTTTCTGTTAAGGAGGATTGCATATGTAGGTATGTGTGATGTGAGTTTGGGTGGAGTTGGAGGTGAGATGTGTATGTTGGCAACCTACCCATTGTCATATGTATCATATGTTTGCAGTGAAGATGTGGATGTTCTTGCATGCATAGGACATTTATTCAAAATTGCAGTCATTACTTTGTCCTTGCTTATTCACAGTGCCTGTCAAACAACCATACAGCAAATGGATGAGTTGTGCAATGATATGGACACTGTGTTGTGCTCTGGGAACATAAATATACAGTATTACATAAGCAGGACACGTGGTAGGAACATCTACATTGCCCAGAGGTGGCCACTCCTCTGCAGTGTGCCTCACAGCCATGTCATGTAGATCACTACCATGATGCTGTTGAAGGGCAGACTGCATAACTTGCTGTGATACTGCCACCTAACATGGACAATTGCCACTGTTGAGTTTGCCACATCAACCTTAGACATCTATGTCACCTGACATACAGCATTATAGTATGATGCTATAGCTGTGCTCCTAATCAACATCAGATCAGTACCCAGTCAAATCCTATGAAGCTCGGAACCCATGTCACAATACATGCAAAGCTCAAATGACTGGTCTGGTTGCTAATCAAGGCACCTCCCTGGAAAAGGCTGCAACAAACCTATAAATGCTTGCATCATCTGGGATACGTGTGTGGATCAACAAACAGGCTGTAGCTTGCTTCATATGTTGAGCTTGGCATCAATGTTTTCCTTCTGGTGAGGGATAGAGAATAGGAGCTTTGTATCCCAGCAGAGTGATGCCATGGTGAGACCAGCAGTAGTAGTTAGTAGTAGTCAGGCAGCAGCATTTCAGGCTACACCCCCCTTTTCAACAGTCATCACAAGGTCATTCTTTGTGTTCAATAGACACTGCTTGATTAGTGTCGAACTTCAGAATACTTGCCTAAATACTCCATACTTAGGTTTACAGGGTGTACATATTAGTGTTCCCTACAGTGTTTGGCAGTGCTCTGTACAGATTCAGACACCTTGGTTTACATTTATCTTGGAAACCATTATGGAAATAACTGCAATAAGGAGTTGCATACATGACCTTTCAGGACCTCTGGATTTAGTACTTCACTGTAGCCACCAAACAGCCATTGTGCTTTGAGAATGCAGAACAGCAACAGTCATCCCTCTGCACAAATGGGGCCCATCTACAGACACTGGTAGATGATCAATAGAGATGTAGCATACCGTTAAACACTGGACCAGACACAGTTTGATTTAGCATGGGCAGATCATGGCTGCCTTAGTTGGTGGACCTATCTGATAAGGTTTCCAAATCAATGGATGAGGGAAACATGAGTCACTTCACCTACCATGGTCTGATAAGGCATTTCATTGTTGACAAACCCAAGTGGTTAGGTACAAACCAGTATGTCAGCTGGTGGATAGCCAAGTGGCTGACTGACAGGATCCATGACATTAGCAATGAGAAGTCCCCCTCTACAATGTGGCCCGTCACTGGTGGACTCCCTCACAAACAGTTCCTTGCACTGCTCCTTTTAGGCAATAACTTCTCTGCAGGCGTGACCACTGTCTGTGGCTGACTAAATTTGCTGATGATTGCAAATGAGGAGCTGTCATTGCATCCCACATAAACACAACTGTTATCCAGGAGAGGTTGACACAGACATACAGTTGCTGTCAGAGCCATGGACCAACAATATATGCCAAGAATTGCACAATACTATCCTTTGGAGAGTGATCCAACCATTGTAACTAGTGTATTGAAAGCACACCACCTACAGATGACCCAGTAGTCAGGGACTTATGAACACATTGATAGTGATCTAACCTTTGACTGGCATGTGTCAGTAATATTGGATAAAGCATTCCATGTAGCATAACCTGTAAACCAAGGAAGGGCAGGCAAACCCAAGGAAGTCATTGTTCCACTGTATTCAGAATTCATCAGACCTATCATTGAGTGCAATGCCACCTTTGCATGTAACCAAACAGGCATATCTATTAACTGTAGCAGCCACAGAGGTTCCCATTAAACCACTACATGGTGTATATAACATGTTATATAAAGACTGCATTACAGCCCTATCCATTTATTGTCTAAAACTTGCTTTAGAGGGGAGGTGTGGCTGCCATACAGGGCAGTGTCAGACTCCACTGTAGACTTCCTGCATAGCCACAAAACAACTAGCACCAGAATTATCTGTTCTCCAGACCTAAATCTTGCCTGTGGTATAAATGGGACATTCTGGAGAGAGAGGTATATAACCCGGAGACTACACCCTATACGGAACAGACTTCCCATTCATGTGAAGTAGTGTTCCACCCTAATGCAAATCAAGTGCAAGTTACATATCTGTACCAAGGGGACAATCACACATGATTGAGTACCAATGTCTAGAATGGACACAAGTAAAGTGGAGATTGTTCATCTGACACACTCTGGTCTGTAAATGTTTCAGCACACAAAACCCTGCTTACACTCTTCCAGGGTATTAGCCCTTGTCATGGTTTAGGGATGCATGGCTAGGCTTCAAGAAGCCCTTGTGTTCGTTTGCATATTAAACACATATGAACCCATGTTCCAGTGATCCTATAGTTACTTATCTTTCTGCTGACATTTTCATCTGTGCTGACATTCAATCCTGTGCTCTGACATTGATGGTTTGATTGTACATTTGTAGACATAGCTGTGTCCTACAGAGTCCTGAAAGAGAATCATAGACATTTCCTTGAGACACCTTTCATTTTGTGACCACAAAGCCATTTCTCCTGCATCCATGGTAACGTAACTACATGATATGCATCTTGGCTCATTAGAAAAGGCATTCTGCAATATCTGTAAATGAGCAGTACAAGTAGCATGCAAAAAGACACAATGGATGATAGGCCATAGTGATGTAGATAGTCACCTTGTGGATCAGACACATGGCATTATTTCCCTGCGTCCACAAGAAAGATGAAAATGATGTGGCACAAGTATCATCACTTGCACAGGGTGTTGTGTAGGGTTTGTAGGAGGCCTAGACTAACCCAATAGGTTGACATGCGTGTGTGTGAGTCAGGAAGGGAAGCAGGCAAGATGGAGCATAGAGATGTGCTGTGTGTGTCTGTGGGTGACCTGATTTTGACAGTGGTGTGTGAGTGTGCAATATTTATATATATATATATATATATATATATATATATATATATATATATATATGGTTTATCTTTGAAAGGTTGAAAATCAGCCTACCGAATGGCCCTTTGTGTGAACCGGAATGATAAAAATCGTCATTCCGATTTGCACCGAAGTTCGAAAATCAGCAAATCAAAAACCAGATTCGCTGATTTTCGAACTTCAATTCAAATACAAAGTGTAATGCAGGGGGGCTATGTGCCCCTGCGCCCCCTATGTGGGGGGCTGTGACCCCCACATCCCCTACTTTATTATTCTAACTCCAAGGTTGCACTACAGTCGGGAAAGGGTCCACTTCCCGATCCCTATTATAGTGCACCTCGCACCAAAAATGCCAAATCTGCAGTTAGCAAACGTTACTGTGCATTCGCTCATTGCACATTCAATGCATTCTGTTTTCGGCTTTCTGAATACTTGAAAAAGTCCTTTCGGACTTTTGAATTTCATCCATGTGCATTACGCACATGCAAATGTAAACAATATATATATATATATATATATATATATATATATATATATATAAAGAGAGAGAGAGAGAGCACAAACCATATCCAAAGTCCATAAAAAATGCGGAACCCTATACCACTGCAAAAACTATCCAACCAAAAACACCACAATTACTATATCCAGAACTCACCTTCTCTCTATATTGCTCTATGCATCCCCTGTATTAACAAACCTTAACAAAGCAGACTTACGCAAACTGTCCATGTACTATTAGAAAATAGCTAGATTCACAACCAACTCTAATTTCCACTCCTTCTACTGTCACTCACTAAAACAACTTAGCTGGCTAGAACTCCCCAACTTACTAAACTATAACCAGCTCAACATGACTTATTACTTGCTGTACCACCCAAACAAGATTCCTGATCACTCAGGCTTACGCAACTTTCATAATTCTGCTCACCAACTAAGATCCACAAACAAAGCCCTTCTTGAAGTAGCTAAGTGTAGACACAGTGCTGATGAATCCCTCTACTTCTACACAGTTGCTAATATCTGGAATTCCCCTCCACCAGATATCAGATTGCAAAACAGCAGTCCCACCTTTAAAACCCAATTAAAAGCCCACCTCAATCTCATCTGGCAATGTACCTGTGCTGACCATGGCTAGCCCTACTACCACCATTCAGATAAATCTTCCTCTGGCACTGGCACTACTCAAAGGTCAAACACATAGAAAAAAAAATACTATAACGAACTGTATTTTTAAATGTATGTATATAACGGTATATAGTATTACTGCACTTTCTTACTCAAATACATTATATTTTTTGCTTTACTACTGTACACTCTATATATTGTACACTTCTGTAACTTCTCATCATACTATGCCATGACATACTATTGTTTGCTCTATTGTTTGTTTGCTCTATTAATTTGCACTTATCTCTGACTTTTGTATTTTTATCATGTATGTGGAGCTTTTCTATTTTGTATTTTATCCCCAGGTCTGTGCTGAAAATGGGCACCTGATTGCCCAGTCAGACCAACCCAGTAATCAAATATAAAATAAACAATAAATAAAATGTGTGCATGAACAGAGCCAAGTTCAGTGCTAGCCATACATGTCTGTATGTTGGACAGCTGTGAGCTGTGCATGGTAGAGCTGACAGTTCATCGTCTCCACCCCCAAACATGTGAACCCTCTCTGCCAGGAGTTGCACTGGCACTGCCATGCCCAAGGTCAGATGCTGTGCTACTATGTGAGGGTAACTGCTGTCTGCTGGGAATGTGTCCTCCATGGGAATGACTAGGACCATGGTCTGCCATGTCATGGTGTGGACGGCACACTCCCCTCTGGAGCATTGGATGTACTGCCACTACAGGAGTGTGATTTTGCATGGCTATGTGGACTCTCAGCAGATGTAATTGCTGACCTATGTCCACTAAGCCAATGCTCAACTCCAAAAAGATGCTCCATCACAGACATCATGTATTCCAAGACTTATACTGTGTAATCTATCTGGGACCATTGTCTTTCTACTGCATCAGTCAACTGCTCCAGGATATCAGCAACATGGTGGAGGCAGTCACGGATGTCAGATTGTGCTGCATCTATAACCCTGAGCATTCTGTGGGAGTACCTTTTAGAATGTGCCCATGCCTCCATGACAGCCATAAACATTCACCAAGGGGCACATGATGGAACATCTGCAACAAGTGGTGGAGGGACAGCAGGCCTCCAACGAGCACCCCTATCAATCTACCTTGGTGTAACCTTGCTAACTGTCTGACTATGGCCAGTGCCAACACTCAGTGCAACCTCAGTAGCCACAGTTTCCTGTTCAATGTCCCCACCCTCTGACTGTCCAATATCTGTGACCACAGGGCACTGGGTATGGATAGGCATACTGGCTGTGTTTGGTGACAATGAGGGCAGATGAGGGATATCAACCTGTATGTCAGATTCAGCCCCTGAAACCCCCAGCTATGCCTCACTTTGGCCACCATCATCATCAGAGTCTGAAGAGACTCCATCAGGTTTTGAAGAGAGTAGAGACCAGCCCCTATGGTCACCTGTGAAGAAAGGGAACAGCATTACATTAATACTCTAATTACTGTGCTATGCATTACTGTGTTGCAATATATGTTATGCTGTATACATTGCTGTCAGTATCACAGACTTGTCTAATCTGCAAGCTCTAATAGAAGGACATGAGGACATTATAGTCTAATCCAAATATGTATTTACCAGCAAATAAAAGCTCTTTAAAGAAGAATCTCATGATCAATATCAAACTGGTGTCCAACACAGACATTTTGAAAAACCCTTGCACAGTTTACACATCTGGCAATTTGTACTGTCCTGACAATACTTGCAAATCCATCACTGTGGACACACCTACAGGGCAGAGGTATGAGTGTAAACTGTGTACAGTCAGAATCTACCTCTACAGTTGGCAGTCAGGCAGACAGTACATCAATCCAGCCACCAGGCCTGGAAAGACAGTTTAGAATATACATTTCACTAATATGCATGTGTAACAAAACAGTGTTATGCTTACCAGGAGCAGGACCATGGCCGTGTCCAGTTCCTGATGTTCCTGAAAATATTTGAGGGAGAAATAATGTAAACAGCCCTGCATGTTACATTATAACAGGGTGTGCATCAAAATATCTGACATGTACAGTAGCTACTATGTACACTGGTTTGTTTGTCACAATCTGACCAGAGACTCAAACTGCAGCTAACCTGTTTTCCTCCCAAAATAAAACCTGACACCCACTTAAAACTATGTACACACTGACACACTGAATGTTACAGTATTCCAATGATGGTTTTACTAAGCATACAGGGATGGTCCTCTGGTGTTGAAACAGTGGCACTCACATCCACAACATACTGTGTGATGGATGCCTGGGAGCTGTCTTGTATATCTAGGTTCACCAGGAATTCCTCAGTGGCCGACAATGGTTGTTCTTCAGCAGGCTCTCCATCACTGACACCACAATCCCTGGCCACTTCCACTGCACAGGTGTGTGGCCTGGAGAATATTGGTGGCATGGTATCTCACCTGCTCATATGTACTGCTCTGCTGACCAACCACACCAGGTCGTCCCACAATACAGCCTGCTTCTGTCTGTTGGGCCTCTCCCTGGACAGTAGGATGTCATAATGCTGCCACAGGGCCTCCACAATTACATCATTCTCAGGCTCAGTAAAGGGGGTTCTTTGCCTATGCATTATTGCTGATCTACAACAAAAAGGGAACACGTCAGGATAAGATACATGAGGGTGCATAAGGTAGAGATACAGCCATACATGACAACTATCAGTATTCACTGTTTGATTAGACATCTAAAATTCAAATGTGTGCCCCACCATATGTCTCAACCTGTAACAGCAAGAAATCTGGACAATTCCATAAATAAAAGTGGGACAAAGGCAAGAAAATAGGGACAATTTCTATGTATTTGTGTTACAGACTTACACACATGATGGAATAACAGGTTGTGTATGACCTTGAAACATCTGCAAGGTATGAAGTCTGCAAATCAGATGTACTTAATTATTGTCTAACTGCAGTCTTTAATGATTTGCAACTACATGCCAGAAAACCAGAATGTTATGAAACATGGACCAAATATATGAGGCAAAACTCTGGACAATCTGCTAACATATGTACAGGTGAGAGGTTATGTCCACAACATTCAAAGGTCGTGGGTGCAAGTGATGAAGTAGCAATAGTCAATAATTACTGTCTGTGGCATGACAGATACAGATGTATGATAAGACAGCCAAGACAGTAGTTTGATGTGGTGTGCTCCATAGCAGTAACCCCCCCCTAAATTCTATGCAACCAACAGTGCCAAACAAATAGCAGTATTATCCAGTGGACCTGTGTCTCTATTTAACACATAGCATTCTATGCTTGCTTTACTGTAGTTCCTCTATAGGTGCGACACATGTGGAGATCAATGACATGTTATCAGTAAAGTTCTACGACAGGCTTACTGATGTAATCCCATTCCCAATAAATATATTCCACCATATGCATCATGTTGGTGATAAAATGATTACATACTTGCTGGAATACAATACGCCTCTTTGGAAAGAATATGTAAATATGGATTCACTTCAGAATCTCGAAATTCCGAAACATCGAATTTCATATGATCGAGACCATATGATCGATGTTTCGGAATATCGAAATTCCGAAACACATCCAAAAAAAAAAAAAAACCAATTTAAATGTTTCTTCTGCAGGAGAGCAAGCCGCCCTTCACCCCCCAGACCCCAACTTAAATATTCCAACTCCGAGATTGCACTACAGTGAGGAAAAGGGAAAGCTCCCATTAAAGTAACAATTGACTGCAGTCAGAGTTGAACATAAATGCAATGAATACAGCCCTGCTGTAGATATTTGAGCACATTATTTATCAAAGCACAAGCCTGCCTTACACTTTATTGTTATTGTTTTTTAAAATCTGTGAATTATACAAATGCTATCTGCCAAGAATGTGGGATACCTTACCCAAATACATTTTTCCTGGAGTGTGGGGGGTGGGGGAGATAGAGAAAGTTATTTGACTCAAAGTGGCCTAAAGACGACCCTGAATCATACTGTGGGTTGTGCAATACATTTATCAGGCAATTACTTTTGGCTTCTTTATTAGTTACATTTGTACAGTTGACTGGAGTCACATTAGAACACATCTGCAGTGAATACAACCCTACTAGAGTTATTTGCACACATTACTTATCAAACCACAATCCTGCTTTAAACCTTATTGTTTATTGTTATTGGCATTGTTTATTGTTTATTGCACTACAGTTATCAGAAATTATCCATATTTACCACACTCACAGCACATCCTGGCCCGGAACCCTGTGTAAGACGGGACACTGCGAGGCCATTCAGCTGGAGCTATTGCAAGGGAAGCAAGCCATTATGCATACCAGTTTTGCATAGATTCAGCTTGTGTATTAGTAAAGTAGTAGCAGCAAACATGCTTACATATCTGTGGGGCATGCCAAGGTGTCCAAGGTTTTCCTCTTCCTTCACTTCAGGTCATCATAGTGGTTATGACACTGCTCACCAGTGCGAGAGATACCAGTAGCACTGGTAAGATTACTGGCCAACCGATCCCAAGCTTTGCCTTTACGTTCTGAGCACTGGTAATCACCCTTCAACAGCCAGGATTCATAGTTTTGGACCAGGAGTCCAACAAACACTCTGGACTCCTGCACACCCCACCTCTGCACCCAAAAGCACACTCCTCCACCAACACCACCTGGCATATCAACAGTTTACTCTGAACTGCAATGAATGCTGTAAATTCCCTCTTAGTGGCCTTAATATAGGCTAGGCGTTGCTTAACATTGCTCAAATCAGCTCAGTGGAGCTGAGTATCACATAAACTTGCACAATCGTGTTTCAGTAGAGCTTAGCAATGCCAAATAGGAATAACCGTTGACCATGTTTAAGCAGTGCTTAGCATCATGCAGCTTTTCCAAATGTAACCATTTTGTTTTTGAATTAAACCACCCTTTAGGTCACCTCACACATTTTCATAGCAATAAATGTAAAAAGGTATGACTGCTCAGGACTTGAACCTAGAACCTAATACACTTTAGCCCGTGTCTCCACTTATGTAGCTACTTGGATTGTAAGAAAACCAGTATACCTTCACATATACTACTAATCTACCTGTGAGCATTGCTAAGCACAGCACCACACCGCACAAATGGCCCTTCAAAAAAAAAAATTTTAAAAAGTCGACAAAAATAATTATTTGATTACATCCAGTTTCTATTTTTAGATGTCTGGCAGATGTCAACTGTGTATGTGTTTGCACAGCTCGGCACTTCTGTGCTCCACACTGCGCAAACAGTCATTAAAAAAATAATTAATTAATTACATCCAGTTTCTATTTTTAGATGTCTGGCAGATATCAGCTATGTATGTGTAAGCACAGCTTAGCATTGCTGCACTCCACTCTGCACTGCGTAAACGGACATTAACATTTTTAAACATTATTAAAATTCACACATATTTCTACACTAGCAGGGTACATTACAAGGATTCTTATCCTGTGCATAACATCTGTCCAGAAATTCCCTGGACAATGCACAACTATGGGACAACCTCTACACTACTGCCTACATGGATTCAATACCAGTGTTACTGTGCTCTCCCTCAGTAGTGCACTATGATTAATATGCATGCCGTGCTGCCAAGGGGGAACTGTGGCCATGTACACCAGTACATTCTGTGTAGGCTCACATAGATTTTATTGACTTCTGGGGTTTATTGATAAAGTTGCTTCAAATCTGGCATTTAGACACATAAGACTTCAGTTATCTTAACCGGGTTCCTGTTACGCGATTGAAAATCCCTTTAGGTGAATACGAAGACGTCGAACCATATTGTGCGAAGTACGTAAACCCTGAATGCTCAAAACAGCGAATTCCAAAATGTCGATTTGTTTTGGTTGGCTCGTCTGTGGTATAGCTCCATAAGGTAAGTGTGTGATAGATAGGACTTTAGTGTTAAGATTTGGGTTAAGGTAAGTGCATAGATAGGTAATGTATGTAAGAGTTAGTGTAGTGTTAGGTGTAGGGTTTTTTAAGTGTATGTATGTGTATTATTTATTTTGCTTAGGTGTATGTCTGTAGGGAATGTGTGCAGTAGTTACGGACCTTAGGGTTAGGGAGGGGTTAAGGAGCATGCCTAGATAGTTGTGTTTGTGGGGTTTAGTGTAGTGTTGGAGGTAGGGTTTTGGTGCTTTAGTTAGGTTAGAAGTAGGGTTTGGTTAGTGTATGTATATGGTTTATTTATTTTGTCTGGGTAGGTAGTATGTAGTGGGTGGTGGGGTTGGCCAACTATGACAGTTCGATATTTTTTTTTCATGGTTTAGTGCGTTCCGGATTTTCGCGGTTCACTGTATAGGGGTTGATGATTCGGTATTCGTGCATAGGGTTTTTCACTGTGGTAATATAGACGCAACTTAACCATATACCATGTTCATTTACTGAATGCAATATACAGCATTATTTCAGACAAAATGAGCAGAACACAGGCTTGAACCTTACTCTGGGTATTGCACTACATTGATTTCTCGCATTTGTTGATGCATTCTTTATTCATTTACATGTAACAGTTGACTGGTGTCAGATTAAAACACACATGCAGTGAATACAGGAATAGTGAACACTTTATTTGAAAAAATTGCTTATCAAAGCACCATCACCTTTTAAAATGTATTGATTAATAAATCTGACATGTAAACCATGGATAGCTGTTTAGGACGTCTGTTAACTAACCCATATACTGTATTGAGTGCATCCTAGAACATATTTCAGACAATGAGCAGACCAGTACAGTGACTCTTAATCTGGGTAGACCCCCAACATTAACTGATGGTTGGAAGCTATGCTACACAGTACTGTATGCTTACTTGCTCTAACATTTTAGATATGTACTGACAGATTAATAAAGATGTAGGATGTCCCAGGTATGTCATACCGGACTGTTAGGACTGCAACATCTGTATTTACTTTACTGTATTATTAAGTTATGCATTAAGTTATTACTTAGATGATTTTCTTACTTAACACACACTTGCCTCACACTGACCAGATTCCCAGCATGGGACTGCACGTTATGAGTCCTCTCTTCTGCAGCTGTGGTAAGAAAAGCAAACCATTATGCATACCAGTTTGCACACATTCAGCTTGAACATTTATAAGTTACTGGAAAACATACTAACATATCTGTGCTGTGTGTGCATCTCTAGCATCTTGGACCAAGATGTCCAAGGTTCCCCCTCTTCCTACACTTCAGGTCATCATAGTGGTGACAACAATCCTCACCAGTGGAGAGGATACCAGTAGCAGTGGCTAGGTCCCTGGACAAATGATGTCAGGCCTCAGAATTGCACTCTGAGACCTCATACTCACCCTGCACACCCATCTTTTGCACTCGGAAGTACACTCCCTCACCGACTCCAGCAGCCATACCCACAGCCAAGGTCAGACTCCAAGGAATTATGTGAAATTTCTGCCTGTTGGCCTTTATAAAGGCTGCATTCCCACCTTTGCACATCATACTGTAACTTTTAAAAATGCACTGCTTTGCTTAGCATCGTGCAAACTCACAAATCCATGTTTAACTGAAGTTTAGCAATGCACAGCTTTTCTGACTGTTTCTAAATGTAACAGTTATTTTATTTAAAGTCAACTTATGGTTCAGTCACCTGATACAGTTTCACAACTCTACTTGTAAAAAGCATTACTACCCAGGGCCTATTATGCTGTAGGCCATGACTCAACCTATCTAGCCATTGGGTTAGTACAGATAACTGGAATATCTGCAGATATACTGGGAAGGTGCCTGTAAGCATAGCACAGCTTTGCTGATTGGGTTTGTGCATTGCTAAGTATGGCAGACTGATAATAATTTAATACATCCAGTTTCTATTTTTAGCTGTCTAGCAGATGTGTACTGTTTAAATATGGCTCGCTATGCCAAGCTGAGAAATGAGTTGCATCAAGCAAACAAGCACATGTTAAAAAATATGTTAATATTGAATGCATCCAGTTTCTATTTTTAGATGTCTACCAGATGTCTACTGCTTAAATATGTAGTGCTATGCCTAGACAAGGAATGCGCCACATTGTGCATACAAGCACATGAAAAATAAAAAAAATGTAAAAAAAAAGGGAAAATTAAAATTTTTAACATTGAATCCATCCAGTTTCAATTTTTAGATCTCTAGTGGAGGTTTGATGTATATTTGTGCAAAACTAAGCATAGCTAAGCATAGCAGTGCACTGCACAAACAGGCACATACATGTAAAAAAGAAAATTGCAATTTAATAAAATAAAATGTCTGATACACCTTTCACTCCAGGTTAATGGACTGAAAGGTATTGTGCCATGCTTAACAACTGTCCAGAATTTTTCTGGACAGTTCCGAATTTTTCTGGACAATCCAGAATTAAGGGAAAGCCTGTAAAGTTAGTCTTTCACGGATTCAATATCCATGTTGCTGTGATCTCCTCGGAAACACATAATAATTAATATGTATGGAGCACTGCCGCAGAAGAAATGTGGCCATGTGCATGGATACATTCTATGTAGGCTCTGTGTAGAATACTTCTGTGAGTAAAAGTGGCAGGTGATCGCTAATAGTATTGGGTAAGCAGCCGGAGTTAGTTATATAGTTTGGTTTACTGGTGAGAATCTAGTCTAGATTAGACTGTCTGCTGCTAGGCTTATTTACTCTGATTGGTTCATGAATAACCTGGGTGAAATCATAGAGATTTGTGGTTGTGGTTGGTGATATAGAGCTACAGTGCACCTAGTCTATACTGAAATTTCCCAGTACTATTTTTCCTGTCCTGATGTTTTTACTTAACCAACACAGGACATCTTCTGTTGTTTAATAGTAGCTCCTGGGGGTATAATGAAAGCTAAAATACATACATTTTTATCCTTATTTAGTTTGAGGTTAGTAATCATCAGTTCTACATTTTGGAATGTGGGGGCACTCTAAATGGTAGCAATTCTTATACATTTTAGTGGATGATAGCTACACCTCCTGCTCTTTTGTTTTTTTTCTTTCATGCTTAAGGACTTGGTATCCTGGTAGGAGTATCTGGTCACCAGCGATATGTTGTTTTAATCACAGGAGGAAGGCAGCAGATTCATTCAGAATATGCTAACATTTCCCATAGTATTCTGAAGTAGAACGGTCATTCCAGTCATAGAAGGCTGTAGTGGGTTAGCATGTTATAAAAGCAACACAATGCTACACTTCCATGTGTTTCTAAGAAGTGGGATATATTATATTCATAGCCATAAGAATCTGCCAGTATACAATACACTGACAGGGTACTAGCCAACAACTAATTTACTGACAAAAATAAGCTAATTCTATTTTGTACTGGAGCTATGATGAAACACTACCATCCATTCCCAGATCTCAGGATTGTTGATCACTCACCCTGCATCTTAAAATAACTTCTTCCAAAGTCATACCACGCTCTTAATAAGCAAACACTTCATAAATGGCCATGCATAACTACCCCAGGCCAAAATCAACTTCTAGAACTTCAGGTTACTACATGACTCCAGCACAACGCTTGCTTTCTAAGCCTCTACTTATCTACATAGCTTGCCACGTACAGTGGACACAAGTTAGAACTTACATGGGTCATCCTCTTTCTCTGTAGCTCCTTCTCTCTCTCTTTTTTTTCACATTTATTTACTCTCAATCAACATCTAAGCATTGAGGTAGCAAGGTAAGCTTGCTGATTATTCACAGTCTGAAATAGCCGTAGATAAAGTACAGATTGGCTGACAGTCTGCTGAATAGACACTTTTTTGTTGACCACATAAATGTCAGCTAGCTCACTGTTGCATGGTTCAAATTATACTCAGTAATATGTGTTTGTTTTTGAAGAAAGAAATATTGCTATCTTGTATTTTTATTCATTTTTTCACTGACTAAGCCAACTAGGTCAAGGCTAAATTCTTTTGGTCAAAGTCACATATTCACAGTTTGTTAGTGGAAACTGGAGGAGTCAAACCCATTCCAAAGATGTGCTTCTGGAGAGTTTCTCTCCAGGTCTATGCTGAAAATAGGCTCTGTTCTAGTCGGACTTTCCCAGTCAACAAATTATAAATAAAATAAATAAATTAGCACTAGATGAAGCCCATTAGCAATTCATATCAATATCCATCTTCAAACAGCTGCCAAATGTTTATTGTGTTAAAATATGTGTTCAACACATTTTAAAACAGCTAGAATGTATAAAGAATAAAAAACACGTTAATAGAGAGATCCACTTTGGGATGCATAACATAAGCAGAAAAAAAAGTAGATGACAGAATTAAAGGAATAATGAGCATACAGTGACTGAGGTCACTAATTATGTAATGTTATTAAATATATTATTTAAGGTGGTCATCTCTTGAGAAACAGAAAATAGAAAGATACCTGTATGATTCAAAATACTGTATATAATGTAATAATTACAAAAGTGAGGACAAAATTCATCAGACTTAATTAGAAATGAATTAATAATTATCTGATCTATGTCAGAGACCCAAGTTGCCCACCTGTTCTACTAGTGAACAAGGGTGCATTACTTCCTGTTTAGCAAAATGACCAGCCAAAGAGAGTTCAGAGTTTAGGTCTACTTTCATCAATGTATGCAGGATAGCCCTGTCTCCTGATGTGGCAATACTCCCCCCACCCCAGCAGAGACCATAAGATTCTGTCTTACCTTTTAGTGTCTCTGTGTCTGTAGTTTGTATGTGTTCCTCAAGTATATATGAGTTTTCTCTAGATACTCCAGTTTACTACAACCTCCCAAAAACTAATTTGCTATGCAGTACTCCCCTATATATTACATTTAATCCTATGATTATAGCTAAAAGGGTCAACAATGGACCAGTTTACTCTCATTGCTAATAAATTAATTAATTAATCAAAAATGAAAAAGTGATAGTACTCTCAAGAATGGAATAAGGGCACAACAGAAAAGCACAATGACCTCCGGGCAAGAATTGAACTCGATGCAAATGAACTGACAGATGGAAATGTAATAATGAATAACTCTACCAAGGACAAAAACTGACCATTGCTATAATAACATCTGAAATCCAGAAATGCTACTTAGAGCATAAAGCTTTGCAGTTTAATAATAAAATAATGAAATATTTAAAGCAAATAAATGAAAGTGACAGATATTTAGCATTGACTGAGAAAGCTAATAACATCACAACAAATGTTTTTCTTTTACAGCAAATGCATTTATCACAGAATGCAATGGGAAAATTGAAAAGCCCTATAAAAAGAAAATCAGTGTCCTCCGCTTTAAACATAACATGTAAAGTTAGAAGGATTTTGGGCAGAAAACTTGATATTACAGGTATAAAATCGAACAATATGCAGGAGGTGCATCCCAAAACAGCATTTACTAGAACTTCTGAAACATGACAGTGCACAGTAATATATATATATATATATATATATATATATATATATATATATATATATATATAAAATAAAAAATACATGTGAATGCAGTTTTGTTAATTATTAATGAATATTAATGCAGAAAAACTAACTAGCTTAAAAATGTTTCATAAATAAATATACATATATACATACATACATATGTGCATGAATATATACATACATATATAAAACACTACCTGCTGAAAATTTTGAAGGTGAGGAATATAATTCTGAAGCCAGAGATCAGAAAAAAAAAACATGGAAGAAACAAATCTGGAATCAAATATGTAATACAAAATTAATCACAAGTACAAAATAAAGTCATGGGTCATCAGGCATAATTTCATGACACATATAAGAGCTTGATGTAAAACAAAGAAACTTTTTTTATGCATGAAAGACAAGAGATTACCAGCAATTAAATTAGAAAGCAACCAAAGTGATGGTTACCATAGGCAGATGTGTCTCTATCTGTATTGGGCCTACAGACAAACACAAATAGATGACAAAGAAAGAAAAGACAGAGAAGGTGACTTTGAATGTGACTTTGATAAGTAGTCTAGAAACAAATGTTTATAAATAGCATGATACATACTGGCTTTATCAGAAATTTCACCTAAGACAATAATAAATCTCAGCTGATATTTCTGACAGAAAATGGTAGAAAATATATAAATGGTGGCAGAGAAAGGAAGAAACTGCAGAAGTCACAGTATGGTGCATATATATCATTTTTCAAAAAAAGAAAAATAATTGATAGAGCTTATTAATGCTATGCACTTAAGACATTTGAAGTCTCCATTAATTATAGATGGTATATTCAAAACTATGACTGGTTTCTCAAGTTCCAGATACATGCACATATATTTTTATATGCACCCGCACATGTATATATATATATATATATATATATATATATATATATATATATATATAGATCTACTTCAGAAGCTCAAAGTTTCAAAACTTCGAACTTGAAATGGCTGAGACCATAACATCGCAGCTTTGAAACTTTGAAAACCTTATTAAAAAAATAAATAAAAACAAAACCCATACCCTCTGCCAAATAAATACACCAACTCCAAGATCGCACTGCAGTGAGGAAAATGGTAAATACCCCATTCCACGCTGTACAGTGATCTCCATTCAAAATGTTTAAAGTTTCTAAACTTCAGTCTTATCGTCTCGGCCCTTTGAAGTTTGAAGTTTTGAAACTTCGAGCTTCTGAAGGGGATCTGTATATATATATATATATATATATATATATATATATATATATATATATATATATATATATATATATATATTTTTTTTTATATATATATATATATATATATATATATCTATATGCACTTTTCTCCGAAAGCACAATTCACCGAAAACACATTTCACCGAAACACATTTCACCAAAAGTGATATATGGCCTTTTCCCCACTGTAGTGCAACCCTGGAGTTAGTATATATAGTAAGGGGTGGTGTGGGGGGCACCGCCCTTTACAATGGGGGGTGTGAGGGCATAGCCCCCCACATATTTTATGTATATATTATTGTCAGAGAACAGTAATATATTGCAATTACATATATCCATGTATATAATTGAAAATATTTAAAATATGTGGGGGTGGCTATGCCCCCACACCCTCAATGTAGAGGGCAATGCCCCCCACACCCCCCTTACTATATATACTAACTCCAGGATTGCACTACAGTGGGGAAAAGGCCATATATCACTTTCGGTGAAATGTGTTTCGGTGAATTGTGTTTTTGGTGAAAAGTGCGCTGTGAAATGTGTTTCAGTGAAATGTGCTTTCAGTGAATAGTAGTAGATCCATATATATGCACACACACACACACACACACACACACACACATATATATATATATATATATATATATATATATATATATATATATATATATACCAAGAAATGTGTCTGTATGGTTTGTTTTCATTTATATAAATGTAAGATTGCTAATTTCATACATGATAATTTAATAAAGATGTTTCTTTTTAAAGAAAAAAAAATAAATAAAATTTACTGGAGGGATAGGTTCCTAACTCTCTGTGTTCCCAGGTTATAAAAAAAGTTACCACTACTGGTCAAACAATGCACTGCTTTATCTACCTTTAAGGAAAGTTTGGATGACTGGATGGGAAGACACAACTTTACATCCATGATTAAAATGTATGATCCTGCAAGATCTGCAAGTATTTGAAAAGAGTGGTAAGAACCTTTAAGTGTGTGTACTTAAAAGTCCATATGTCTAGCATATGAGTCTGTGTAATTTGATCTGAATACCAATCTGTGTATTCATGAACAATCATGTAGGCTTCGCATAAAGCCTGCATAATGTTTACATGTTAGAATGATGATTAACATTACTAATCGCATATGCATGCTACTCATTGCACTTACACAAATACAAGCAAGTTTTCGTGGCCAGTACCAGTGTTGATGGCCAGGAAAATGTGATGAGCAGCATAAGAAGACACAGTAAACAAACAAGCTTGGCTATGGGCAAACCTGTTAAGCATGCTTGTGTGAACAGTAGAAAGAGTTACATAAGTCAAAGTTAAGAATACAGCATCCATGGGACCGGACAACATCCCGGGCTGTGTACTACATGAACTACAAAATGAACTGGCACCTCACCTAAGTGTCATGTTTAATGATAGCCTCACCTCAGGCTTTGTGCCCACCGAGTGGTGCATAGCTACAATTATCCCACTCCACAAGGGGGGATCCATCTTGGATCCTGGGAACTAATGTCCTATCAGTCTGACGAGCCTGATCTGCAAGGGCATGGAACACATTATCATGGAACTTATAAACAAAGACATTGGCAACCTTCAAACACTGGACCTCACCCAGTTTGGGTTTGTGAAGGGCCGATCTTGTCTCCTGAACCTGATTGACTTCTTCGAATCAGTCTCCAGAGATGTGGACGAGGGTAAGGCAGTCCACACAGCCTATCTGGACCACACCAAGGCTGTTGACACCATCCCCCACTCTGGAATCATAGATAAACTTACTAAGCTGGGTATAAATCCCTACGTCACTCGATGGGTTGCCAAATGGCTTACTGGCAGAACCCAGACTGTAAAAGTAGCTAACTCCAAATCCAGCTCCAGACAAGTGACAAGTGGAGTACCTCAGAGTTCAGTCCTGGGACCACTCTTGTTTGGCATCTACTTCTCTGAAGTACAGGCCAACACTAAGGGACTCTGGCTAACAATGTTCGCAGATGACTGCAAACTGGGAGCCATTATTTAATCCCCAAATGATGTTGATATTCTACAAACGAGCCTTACAGAAACAGAGGCTTGGTGCCCGAGCCATGGGCTCAAGCTTAATGCCAATAAATGTATAGATATCCCATTTGGGAAAAAAACATATACTCATGAATTACCACATAGGGGGCAGTACACTAAACACTGAAACTGTGATGAGAGACTTAGGGACACAGGTGGACAGTGGTCTCACCTTCAATAACCACATCACCACAACAGTCAGGAAATCCTTCTGTGTGGCACACCTTATCACTAAAGGCTTTTCATCCAGAAAAAAGGAGGTCATTGTCCCACTGTACTCATCCGTCATTAAATCTATTATAGAGTACAATGCCCTGTTTGGTATGTACCTCACAAGATATCTGCAACAACTGGAAAGGCCGCAGAAATACCTCACTAAAAGAATCACAGGCCTAAAGCAGATGCCCTATGCTGACCATCCAAAAAAAACCTCCAGCTATACTCTGTGGCATATCGTCTACTCAGAGGCGATCTCTGCTTAACATACAAGGCCATGTCAAACCCCGACCTGATGGACATACTCCATTTAAAGAAATCCCAATCCCTCAGAGCCACATGCTCCAGGGATCTAAACCTTGTCATCACAGTAAACAAAACATGCTGGAGGGATAGGTTCCTGACCCAGAGACTCCCCATACTCTGGAATAGACTGTCCATACATGTTAAGCAGTGCCTCCTTGGCCCTCTTCAAAAGGAACCTTGACAACTGGATGGGAGATAGGAAATTCACCCCAGGGATCACGTCAGTCACCCCATTAGACAGGGGTCCAGGAAAGTAAATATTGTGTGAGGAAATATCCAGGGAATTGTTATGGCTAGGCTTGTATAGGCCCTCAGGCCAATAGCCTAGTACCAGTCTATGAACCTATGAACCTATAGATAATGCATGCTGTACACAGGTAAAGCAAGTGTACTAAATGTACTTTGCACATAAATGTAATATACTGTATGAATGCAGCAATAACTAACAGGGTATGTAAAATGTCAAAGCAACTAAAATACATGGGTTACCAGATGGGAAAAGTGTACTGGGGACAATGTGCATAGATATCAAAGACATATATACAGAAATATGTGAGAGGGGAGGGTAAATGATCAAATTCTACTAAGACGCTTGCTATGAAGGTGCTTATGTCACAAGGACAAATAATAATAAAATTTTCCAATATGTATGTCAGAATAATTAATGGTAGTCACAGTTCCTAAGCAAATGTAGGCCTATCAAAGTAAACACAATATTATAGGATGTGACAGTTACACAAATTCACATTTATAACAGGGGAATTACATGACATATGAATGTCATTGAAATGATGAGTTGATATGATAGATCTCCTGCATATCCACAAAACAAACAGGGCCAGAATTACCTGTTCTAAAGACTGAAACATTGTCTGTGATATAAAAAGGGCCTGCTGGAGAGATAGGTATGTATCCCAGAGACTTTCCCATCTATGGAAGAGGCTCCCCATCCATGTAGCAGAGTTCCTCCCTAACCCAATTCAAGTGCAACAGTTGGTTGGGAAACCAGAAATTCATCCCTGGTTTGGCACCATGTCTCTAATGGACACAGGTAACCTGTAAAAGGTTCATCTCCCAGACCCATGCTTACACTTATCAAGGGTATCAGAACTTGTCAGAGATTTGGAATGCATGTCTAGACTTAAAAAGACTCTTGTGGTCATTAGCCTAGTAAACATCTATGAAACCTATGAACCTCACAAGGACAGTACATAGATTATGGGATATTTGCACAACATGCATTTCATCAATATAACATGTTGGAAAATAGCAATGGCTCAAAAGTCATAATATCCTTAGTATCAGCACTGACTTGTGTATTAACTGTGTACTCCACAAAAATAGGCCTAACACATGAACAAGGAGGATTAACCATGAAGGGAATTATGCACCTCAATAATTTAATGGTCATGCATCCCAGGATATATGTAGATGTGCGTGGTGTTGCAAATGTGGGAGCAGAGTGTGGCATACATAATACCCTTGTGTAGGAACTCCTGCCTGACACAGTTATTGTGCAGGCAGATAAGAAGAGATGCAAACACCACACTATGATGCAATGTATTCCCCCTAAATGTGTATTGTCGGCATCTGTCATGGGTCTATATTAGTTGATCGAACATTTAGTTAATCGAATAACTAAATGTCGATCACTAATAATCAAGCACACAAAACCGCGAACAGCAGTTTCCACTCAGGGAAACAAATAATTTGGCCATTGCACGGAGTATGCCCTGTCTTCAATGTGGAGCGATCTCGGAGTTGGTATATTTAGTTAGGGGGTTGTGGGGGGCAAAGCCCCCCACTTCATTTGTATTTTGGGGGGGGGTCGTTGGACACAGCATTGTTTCCCTGAGTGGAAACTGCCGTTTGATGTTTTGTGTGTGTGATTATTAGTGATCGACGTTTAGTTATTCTCTTAACTAAACGTTTGATCATCTGATATAGACGCTCTGCCACAGAAGGCAGCAATGGATATTGTGACAATCAAATGAAATGAATGTGTGAATTAACTCATTAACCCCGAGTACCATCTCACAGCACCTCTGTGCTTACATCCAAGCACACTGTGAGACGGTAGTAATTGTAGGCAGTTACACCTGAGTCCCTTCCACAAGCTCATCTAACTTTACAGCCTAATTGTAGCTCCACTGTTAAAAAATAAATTGAAAAAGTACCTGAACTTTTTCAGGTACTTTCTCAACTTACTTTTCAGTGCAGAGTTACCTGAGATTTATATTTGAATTTTCCAAGAAAATCAGTTGTAAATACAGTAGGGCAATTCTCCATGCATTGCAAGTGGTAGCAGCCAAACGGATTATTTCAAGCCACCACTTGCATAACAAACCCACTCCCTCAGTCTAATTTTCTTTGATTTGTCCAAATAAATAGAGGATTCAGCAGTAGCAATTCCCCTTCGTGTTCTGATATTTTTACATAGTTGCTACTGGATCCTGCCACTTATTTGGACAGAATATCTATTTCTGTGTGCCGGTTTGCGAGTCTGGAGTAGAGGTACTGTCAAAAGCTGACAAGTGGGTAGCGTAGACATAATCAAGCAAAGTACAACTGTAATGGAGTCTGTTTAGAGACAAAGTCTGTATTTCTACCAAGACTTACTTTTCTGATAAGAACAAGTAATAACTGAATCCACAAGCAACTTTCTTCAACCTCTAAAAATTTCCGCGAAAGTTTGTTAATGCCGGATGAGAAATTCCAATTGGAGAAAACACTGTGTCAGTCACGATGGGCATCCCCTTTGTGCTGCATGTTTGTCTCTCAGGTTAACAAGCATTTGAATACGAATTATGCACTTTATGTGGTTATCTATGCATGCACAGTATATTCATAGAAGAAGAGTTCTAGTGGTATAAATCTTGCTGCGGATGTAAAACCCTCTGACAACAGTCATTCTTGTAGCACATGGTATAAGATCAGAGGAAGTGGAAGAGATTAATCACGATGGGCATCCATGTTGTGTTGCATGTTCATTTCTCAGGGATTTGAATATACAGTATGCAGTTTATGTGGTTATCTACGCATGCACAGTATATTCATAGAAGCAGAGTTCTATTGGTATAAATATTGCTGCGGATGTAAAACCCTCTGACGCTAGTCATTCTTATAACACATGGTGTTAGATTAGGGAAAGTGCAAGAGATTACATAAAAGAAACCAAAATAACAAGACCAAGACCAAGATAACAGCTAAAGTGAAGGGATATAAGAAATAGATACGCCTTGAATGTGTCTTGCATAGTAGGAAAAATTGAAGTTCAGAAAGCAAGCATGTACAAATTAAATATTAAAGCGACTTGTACCGACATTTTTATCATTAAAATCAGCTTGCTGCTGTATCTCACAGGTTTTATATTGGGCTAAAACATTAGCACCTATATAGTAAGATACAATAGACCATTTTTAAGTTTGTGTTTTGCAATCTGTTGGTTCACTTGACTTTACTGCTGGTTTACTTTTTATATTAAACTGTTGGGTTGAGCTCTGGCACTCCTGTGATCAAAATGACTTTTTATTTACAGTTCAGCTATTCAACTGTTTGTATCAGGCTGCTGAAATACTTTAACTACCATCTCTCTCAATTAACCCTTTCTGTATATTCCTTCCAAACCAACTACATCTTAAAGTAGTAAATCCCCCCCACAACCTTTTTTTTTGACAATCCAGGATATAGGTGCTGGTAATACTTACATAAGAGATTATGGAGTTGCATCAGAGTAGCAGTTTATCATTCTTTATTTTCCCTTGATGGCTAATCTAGAAGTACTATTGTGACTGTCTTTGCATTTGGTGGACTGCTGCAGTATGTATGGCAAGAGGACTCTAATACATTAATGGAAATTTTGCTTAATAAAGATATAAAGTGCTCAACAGACACTGTTGAAGTACATGTGAATTGTGCTTGCAAAAGTAGCAGGTCCTCCAGTACGTATTTTTGTTCAAATACCTCTGTTCTTTTGTAATGAGAAGGGGTTACGTCTAAAGTGCCATAACATTCAAAAAGTATTAATACCATTCATACATTTCACAAATATTCCAAAGCCACTGTGTTTTATGACGTTTCATGCCTTGCCAGAACACTCTCCTTTAAAGTGATAGATCCATTTTCTGGACTGATGTGTTAGTTATGTTGGAATGCCCATCAACCTTGACTTGGACTATGCATTTATTATGAAGTTAAGTCAGTTATATATTTGCATGCATAAGGGATTTTTTTTTTCTACTGTATGTAAATATTTAGGTTTTATTATGATTTTGTCCCTTTCATGTAAAGCAGCAATAGAAACAAGTGTTTTAGTATGCTTATTTTTATCGCCATTGCCTGCCAGCTATCAGCCATCCCACTATTCACTGGACCAGTCCTTCTTCCATACAGAGTTAGTCATGGAAGACCATTACCTAGACTGTCAGGTCTTCTTTATAAAAGCTTAAGTCCCCACTCTACATAGCTGATGTGTAAGCCTACCTGTAAAAGGGCTTGGTATAGTTTTCTTTGTGGCATTGTGCACATTCTTACTGTGGCACTGTGCACATTTTTGCACACACCCCAGCAAGACTACTGATTATTATAGCATAACAGAGGCAAGTACATGTGCATGTCCTTACCTGCATGCTACATCTTAATTCTTGCTTTACCACAGCAAACCACTGTCATAGCAGTCTGGACTACTTCTTTAAGCCAAAATAGGCAAGTCAGCACTGACTGCTTACTCCCACCCTCCCCAGTAATGCCAATGGGTCAAAACAGTGTGATTCTGATTTGTCTCCCTTCTGAAATTACACAGCTATAGCATGTTGTCAAAGGTCAATGATGCATTGGTAAGCTAGAATTGAATTTAATATGATTGCCTTATTAATTTTTACTTTTGCAGTCAAAAGAGTTCATACTTAGATAAGGGGACTGTGATTGGAAAAGTTGTTCCATTTCAGTAGTTTATTTATGGGGAAGGCCGCGTGGGAGTGAGGGGGGGGGGTGAAGTCTGAGCTAAATTTGTCAGCCAGCAAATTCACATTTCCTCTGCTCAGTAAAGGTGGCACCACTGATCACCAGTTTGGCACACTGATGTGTGCTACCTTTAAGGCTTTGGACATAGCCGTAGAAGATGTTGCGTTTGGCCTTAACCTGTGAGGCTATCCCAATTTCGTAATTGGCCTTGTTGGACTTAATTAGTCCTATAAGTTTCCTGTTTAGTTTAGAGAGCTCCTATTATTATGGGAGTTGTTCTTCTTGATTTTAGCCTTCCACAAGTGTAGTTTGTTTGCTTGTATAGTTTGTTCTGGACTTACTTTAGGATGTATGGCTGTGATAATATTAGATGGCATTGATTGTAGTTATAAACCTGCATTGAAATGTATGGCTGCTATCCTTACAGGTACAAAACCAACGGCCGGTAAAACTCTACTGTTTTATAAATCTTGTACATAAAACAGTAAGAAGGGGAAAAAGTGAAAGTGTTGGTCAGACTTCTAGCATAGCTACTCACTGGAGATGTATTAGTGAAACATGATAAATACCTATACTATCACCATACTAACAGGTAGTAATTTTAATCATAAAGTGGAACATATCTCAGCTATAGAGGAGAATACGATGTCTATGCATAATTCATTTCAGCTGCCTGGGCTGTAACCAGTTCACTTCATTTTAGAAGAACTGCACGCCTAGCTTCCTAAAGATGCATCATTAACAGAAGCAGGAAGATAATTTATAAGTTTTATACCATGGTATTTATTTTTTTGAAGATGGAAACATTTTTTCATATGTATATGTATATAGAGTGTGTGTGTGTGTGTGTGTGTGTGTGTGTGTGTGTGTGTGTGTGTGTGTGTGTGTATATATATATATATATATATATATATATATATATATATATATATATATATATATCTGGGTCCTCTTCAAAACATCTAAAACCCATAACATCTAATTTCATAACATTGAGACCAGAACATCTAAAACCTAAAACATTTAAAACCCATAGCATCAAATTTCATAACATCTAACACCACAAATCACATGAAAATAACATCCCCTCCACATATAATGACACCAAACTACCAAACACACTTTTACTACATTTCTGCAGGGGGACTTGATACAGTGGGGTTAGTAAATTAACTTTTTCCCACTGCAGTGCGATCTTGGAGTTGGTATATTTAATTTATGGGGGGGTGTGGGGGGTGCAGGGGGGCTTGCCCCCCATGCAGAAACATAGTAAAAAGTGTGTTTTGGTAGTTTGGTGTCGTTATATGTGGAGGGGATGTTATTTTCTTGTGATTTGTAGTGTTAGATGTTATGAAATTCGATGTTATGGGTTTTAGATGTTCTGGTCTCAGTGTTATGAAATTAGATGTTATGGGTTTTAGATGTTTTCAAGTAAACCTATATATATATATATATATATATATATATATATATATATATATATATATATATATGTATGTATGTGTGTGCATATATATATATATACTTGTACACTACTTCTGGCATGGAGCAACCATATATTTTGGACAATATTTCTTCCTTTGTCAGTCATGTGTAAAATGTAGGTGAGAGAAAGGGCTCAGTAATATATAAGTAATATATAACTTTTACAGAATTACCCTAGTCTTTTTCTGACAGATGGCAATTACTTAGTCTTACCACCTACTTAGTTAATTAATTACTTAGTCTTGGTCACCTGCACCAGGAATATAATGAATGTTTGCTCAAAAGGTTATATGCAGCAATTATCACCTTTGTATGATAATGCAGAACCTCACAGTAATGAAATGCAAGTCATTATCACATTATTTATTTACAATATGTGCAGTTACAGTACAACATTGAGTCATTATTACATGTCAGGTAAAGCCATCAGCAGCTGCCACTGTTCACATTATAAGTCATTATCACCTTGCAAACACAGGTATGGGACACTGCAGATGCCCTCAAGTCATAATAATTGTCATATTTTGTTGTATAAGTCTGCTAGGGAACTTGACAACATGTGAGTAAAACCTCATTTTAAGATGGTAAAATAATTATCTGTATGCTCTACACATGTACAGATATCACAGTTTAAGACTTGGGTTATGAAAGTTATAATATGTTTTCATAGTTTGGTAAATAACTTTGCTAGGGAGCAAGTTATTGTGCTAAGTAATACCTCATGTCAAAGACAGTATTAATAATTACAGCATGGTAAAACTGCGTCTGTATCCTGTACACATGCACAGATATCAAAGTTTGTTTAGCACCTAGATTCTGGAAACTATGATTTTTTTTTTCATATTTTGGTAAATACTTTGCTAGGGAGCATGTCAGTGTGCTAAGTAATATCTCATTTTGAAGACAGTATTAATAGTTCCAACATGGTAAAAAAAACTATCTGTATGTTTCACTGCCTTCTCTTTTTCTCCTGTACCTACCTCCAACATAAAAAACTCTTAACTAAACTTAAACCCACCAAATTAGCAGCAGACAACCTCCCAAGTGAATACCTACAAATTGCAGCTGATGCTCTGGCCTACCCAGTATCCATCTTGATTAACCGATCTCTGTCAGAAAGTTACGTTCCCACACTGTGGAAAGTATCGCATATAATTCCCCTCCACAAAGGCGGACCCTCAGCAGAACTAACCAATTACCGCCCCATAGCTATTCCCTCTCCACTCTCCAAAATACTAGAGAGATGCATACACTCTCAGGTCTCAGACTACCTCCTTACTAACAACCTCCTTTCCACTACTCAGCATGGTTTCCGACCAAACCATAGCACCACCACTGCCTTACTCGCCTTTACTAACACTATCCTTCAGCATAAAAACAATGGCTATCTCTCCTCTGCTACTTTCCTAGACCTATCTAAAGCATTTGACATGGTCCCACACAAACAACTTATCTCTGTCCTCAATAACCTATCCTTCTCACAATCAGTCACCAACTGGTTTCAGAGTTACCTGTCTGACCGCCAACAATCCGTTGTATGGCAGAATGACATATCTCCCCAACTACCTGTCTCCATAGGGGTTCCCCAAGTATCCATCCTTGGACCCCTACTCTTCTCTGTTTACACCAATAATCTAGCCTCTTCCACCAAACATGGCACACTCATACAATACGCAGATGACTCAACCATCATCTGCTCAGCCCAGTCCCTACCAAAACTACAAAAAGTCACACAGGAAGCCTTTTCCTCTGTTGAAACATGGTTATCCGATGCCCAATTAATACTCAACCCAAACAAAACTAAACTACTCATCTTCCAACCCACCAAACATACTCAAAACAACTCTCACTTTAACATCACAGCAAAAGACAACACCACTATATACCCAACTGAACACCAAATTGCTAGGAGTGGAAATAGACAATAAACTAAAATTTGACATTCACATATCCATGACCATAAAAAAAGTCCACAAAAAAAATAGGAGCGTTATACAGAAATAAGCAATTTCTCACCAAAGCAGCAAAGGTTTCAATAGTAAATTCCCACCTTATCTCCACCCTACTTTATGCCTCTCCAATATATACCAACCTAAGGCAATGTGATCTAAACAAGCTAAAGACCTGCTACAACAAAATCACCAAATTTGCCACAGGGGCATCCTACTGTAGTCACCACTGTCTCTCACTTGCTGAACTGGGCTGGCTTGAACTCCCTCACCTCCTTCAGTGGTATCAACTTTCACCCGCCCACAAACTAGTAAACCATCCACTAAATGTCCCATCCCTCCAGAATCTACTCCAACCCTATCGCACAACCAGACCACTAAGATCCAGCAACAAAAATCGCTTGCAGATCACTAAAGCCAATAACTCTGCTGGTGAAGCACTATTCTCTTGTGCCATAGCCAAATTATGGTGCTCACTCCCACCCACAATTACCTCCGTACCATCATGCACCCACTTCAAAACTTTACTAAAAGCGCACCTAAAAACATGCTGGCTATGCCCTTGCAACTCCCACTCTAATATCATCCACCCCATCCAACCACTACCTATCTTTCCACTCCACTAACTACCTTGATTATAGCAAGCTCAGATGCTCATAAGCCTAGTACTTATTATACAGCAGGAACTTCTCATTGTAACATTTGTTAATGTCTGTTATGTACTTCACAGATAAAGATTCTAGTTGTCTACTGATGTACTATGTTCTTCATCTGTAAATATGTTGTAAGTAATTGCTATGTTAAATTGTTAATAGCTATGTAATCCAATGTAATTACTGTCTGTTTATTTTACTGTGGAGCTTTTCTCCCCAGGCCTCCGTTGAAAATGGACCTACGTCTAGTCGGACACTCCCGGTCAACAAATTTAAATAAATAAATAAACAGAATAAATAAATGCTGTACACATGTATAGATATCAAAGTTTGTTTAGGACTTAGGGTATGGAAATTATGATTTTTTTCATATTTTGCTAAATAACTTTGGAAGAGAACATGTCAGTATGTCAAGTAATACCTCATTTTGAAGACATGATTATTCCTTACAACATGGTGAAATAACTATGTCTGTGTGCTGTACACATGTACAGATATCAAAGTTTGTTTAACACCTAGGTTCTGGAAATTATGATTTGTTTCATATTTTGGTAAATAACTTTGTTTGGTAGCATGTAAATGTGTCAAGTGATACCTCATTTTGAAGACTGTGTTAGTCCTTACAACATGATAAAAATTGTGTCTGTATATTGTACACATGTACAGATATCAAAGTTTGTTTAGGACTTAGGTTATGGAAATTATGATTTTTTTTTCATATTTTGCAAAATAACTTTGGAAGGGAACATGTCAGTGTGCCAAATAATACCTCGTTTTGAAGACAGTATTACTACTTATAACATGGTGAAAGAACTGTGTCTGTATGCTGCACACATGTACAGATATCACAGTTTGTTTATTCTTGCAGTATTATGAAAATTATACATTTCCAATACTTCTCATTATTATGCCCATATCTTTGCAAGGGAACATGGTGATGACATAAATGATGCATCATTTTGAAGCTGACATTAAGCCACCCAACTTGTACACTGATATGTAGCCTCTGTCTGTTACAGGGGATGAGATATTATGCATTGTTTATTTATCGATTATGAGAAATATATTATTAATCATCTTTCTGTGAATATCTCCATAAAGAAGCATCACACAATAATGGTTAAGGAATCATTTTAAAGCTAATATTCATACAAACATATTAAATACAAATTGTATGGGTCTACATGGTACATTGACCAAGATATTGTGGTTTGTTTTCCCAAAAAGGTAAAAAAATATGCACAATATCGGCATTCCTTGGCAAATATTTAATACTGACTTAGATGCACACTATCAACATTTAAACTGTTGGAAAGGACATTGTCTGCAGAACAACTTTCACATTTACATTTTTAGTCTAGCTATTATGGTTGAAGAGTTATGAACATTTGTTTTCTGTATGGTATTACAAATCGATTACCTGAAAATGAGCTCAGGCTCCACTGTTGTTCCTATGGTGGAAGTAAGCAGGCAACATTTTCTGAGCTGCTCTGGAGTGAATGAGTTAAGAAAGGATCCCTGAAAATGAATATCATATCATCATTTCAGACTGATGGCAATTTAATCAGCATGCTCATGTGCACACAATTGTGATCAGTCCTATATCAATGTTCCATGGTCAAGGAAGGTTTCTCTGCATGTCAATACACATACCACCCAAGAAATGGAGCACACTTGTGTAAACCACAGTACTCATTGGCAGAACAAATGTCTACTGTCATGATATACAAAGCTACATTCAAATGTGTTCATGCAACTTATCATACAATTGTGGGGGATGTCTTTCCTGCAGAACAGTTAAGGACACAAATGCTTACAGTCACTCAGTGCTAGTTTGGAACACGTAACTTAGCAGTGAGAGAATCAGCACCATAGTAGGATCAATGAATGTGCCATGGTATAAGTGCATTGCCAATTTCCATATGTGTGGTTATGTGAAAGCATTACATCATGTTAATAAACCAAGGAGTATGTGTCTCTGTAATTACTCAGAAAGTATTTTGCATTAGGTCAGACAGCATTGCCTGATGCTAGGCATACCCAAACACACATGTAGCCCCTTGTTATCACTGTGATGTTAGAATAGCAATTACGTACAATGTGGATATAATTCCATACTAGAACACATGCCTTACTTAGGCAACAACATACATTGCATCACCTCATGTCCTCAGTACTGAAGAGGTGCTCTCCTAAAACTCTGATGGAACAACAATCTACTGAAATGACAGCATCAGTCTTCAATACAGCCTTTCCAAATGAAATGTGGAATAGTCTCTTGTAGCAGGAAACAATATCTACATATGAGCATCACATAAGTGGGAGACAACACTGTTGCCATCATTTACACTGACTGTAAGCAGTGATGTCAGGATTTGAGCTATATCTCTAACATCACACACTAATGAAGGTTTGCTGAAACACAAGTGCAAATACAGATTTCTTTGATGACTGTGACACTGCACATTTCAATGGATAACATTTGTGTATTACCTTCATGTTTCCGCTATAAAGTTGTTGCACAGCACAAGCACACTGTATAGATAAACCTCATATATGCATGTGCAGCCTGTTCTTTACAGTAACCAGTCATTCCTTATTCAAACTCCCTACCCATTGACTAACAGAGTCTACATACCAGGTATATGCATGCTCTTCAGGAGAACTTTGATTGCATGAAAGACACACAGCATCTTTTAAAGGATGACATCAGGTTTGTCATGCAAAGGACATTTTGTGCAAAAATGACTTCTACATTTATGTAGGTTTCTAAATGTTGTGAATAGTAAGAGTTGTAATACACTCCTGCATCCATTTACATTCACACATAATCAGTAGAGTCTTACTGAAAACTCCTTATCTATCAACTGACACAATCTACAGACAACTGTATTATACATACTTCCCACAGCTGAGGTCTGACTTTAGTGGTGTGACAAGTCATTATTGAAATGATGACCTCAATAGTGTGTTGTAGACAGTGTGCATTTAGGGTCAGGGTAAAAATAGGATGTGGGATTGATCTGACCATGTAAATGTTTCTCGCAACCAGGAGTCAAATGAGAACATCTGATGAATTAATTCTCCAGTGATGTAATGAATCCACTATCATACACACAAATTGATTTTTGTAAGATTAGAACCTCCTATCTATCTAGCTATGCAATCTACAGAATACAGTATTTAATACAAGCACCACCACAGAAGTCTAACTTTTGTAGTGTGAAGGCACACTTTATAGAGGATAACATCTGCATTATGTTGCTAGAAAGATGATGTTTGGAGAAGGGTCTGACACTGATGTGGACTCACCCTACAGTGTAAAGTTTACTCCAGGCTGTTTTATTGATGTCAGCAGTAGTTAATGTTACACAGCTCCATACATACACACACACACACACACACACACACACACACACACACACACACACACACACACACACACACACACACACACACACGTTGACTGCCATGATATTAGACTCCCTTCCTATCTTGCAATGTAGTCTACAGGACAGAGTACTTAATGCAAGCACCAATGCAGAAGTCTGGCTTTCATACTGTGAGAGCGCACTTCACAGAGGATGACATCAGTGTGGTGTCACAGAGAAGATAATGCTGGGAGAATGGTCTGATACTGATGTAAACTCACCTTGCAGTGTAAAAATAATTCCCATCTACTATTTTAAAGTATTTAAGGTCATATTTACACAACTTCATACACACACAGACACATACACACAATTTGACTGCTGTGAGATTGGAATACCCTACTTAGCTATTAACACAATTTAAAAAGCACTGTACTTAATGCAAACACCACTACAGAAGTCTGAGTTTTAGACTATGAAAATGCAGTGTACATAGGATTAGCTTCTCATTCTGTGTCAGAGAAGATATTGTGATGTTGAAGGTTTTGTGCAAATCCATATTTGTTGATATGATGGAGTAAGTACAATGTTATGATCAAGAATACATACATGCCTACTGTTTACTTATGTCAGATATGCTGTCATTAATGTGTATTGCAAAACTGAGAGTTACATATACCAACCTATCTCTTGTAGATGAGACACATACAGATGTGAAAAACAGGGTGAACAATGAATCATTCATTTCATGGATCATCAGGTTATGCTGATGGTATGCACATTTTAAGTAATGGTACTGACATTACCAGTGGTATGTACTCATGCATGGGCAATGTGGACTGTCAATACCAAGCAATACTTGATGTTTCAGTGTAAGAGGTATAACAACTGATGATTTATTTGTGCCAAGGCTGTATGTGGTTGTATATCATTTGTAAGTGTCAGTGCTGCAGTGCAGACCCAACTGTCCAGAATGAAGTGCTCAGTTAAGAATACAGATTACTGCATTTCACACGAGTCCATTAAAAATTTCCATGGAATAAAGTAATATAATCCGTTAGCAATACATATTTCTGTTCCAAATGTCATCTTAAAGCACAGTGCAGAGAAATGTATTTATAAGGATGTTGGCAAAATATTAGCCCATGCATGGTTACATTTTGGTGTGTTGCACTGGGACTGTGAAATAACAGTGTTTAATGGTGCTCCTACCAAATTTTTCACAAATAAGAATCATAGAGGAAATACTGGGATTCTTATTACATGTACAACAGATCTATTTTATCTTAACATGCTGCATATATATGCTCCGCATGTTGTATTATACCTTTCCATGTTAGCTCAAAATCTCAGTTCAAAAATGAAGAGTTGTGGTTGCCTTCCCCATTTGCATAATGGTACAATGCAAGACAACAGGCATACTGTTAAAGGAAACAGTAAAAAGCTTAAATTTTGCATACCATCTACAGCACGAACAGGCTTAGAGGCAATGCACACCTGTCAGCATTCTGGACAGTAGCTAGTGGAGAAAATCGACTTGTAAACCTAGCTTTCTCTGTGGTACAAGGTTTAAGCTCACTGAACTAAACTAAAGAGTAGAGTTGAAATAGGGTTTGACTCCAATATGTAGATAATTTTCCAAATAGAGTAGGACAGGGATTATTATAATAACATTTTATCATGACTTTAAGAATACCTGGGAAATGATGATTAAAAATATTTTGCCTGGTCAAAGTATATGAGTAATAGCTAACACATACTTCAGTGGAAATCAAAAGTTAACTGTGTGTACAGTGCTCTTCCTTTACTCTGTATTCTGATAGCATGGCATGTTAAAGCACCTTTGTATGAGGAAAACCAGACTACTGCATATAATGGCAACTAGTGAGCAGGTTATGGCATAGGATATGAACAGCCATTCACCGTCACTTACCTTTGGTGTATGATGCCAAACTCCATGCAAAGGGTGAGGACAGAAACTGAAGACTTTCTTATGGACCATTTTTAACTATGTGTTTTGTGTGTGATTTTATTTTTTGACCAGATTAAACATGTGAAAGTGGCGTTGACAGGAAAGTGATAAAATTGGGGAGGGGGCAAGCAGAGGGGAGGGCACAGGGGAAAGAGTATTGGAATTTGCAGGAAGATAGTGAAAGAGAACCATACATACATACATACATACATACATACATACATAGAAATATTTTAAGCACAGGCATTAATGCCCTTCTAACCTGCCAGTATATCAAAACACTTGTTCATATAATAAGTTTCCAGGCTATTCTTAAAAATATCTAAAGTAGTACTTGCTTTAATGAAATTTGGTAGTCTGTTCCATGCATCAGCTGCTCTCTCTCTCTCTCAGCAAAACAATCAGTACACTTCTCCTTCCAACAGAATCTTCTACATATGTTGTCTGATGATTCTCTAGTATTTTTTGATAACCCCAAACATTCTCAGAGGTAGTTGTCTCTAAATGCTCTATATACCTGAATAAGATCTCCTCTTAGATATCTATAAGATACACTGTACAAGTTCAGATGTTACATCCATACCCTTGGTGTATTTCCGCTGTACTCTTTCTATTTTTCTCTTGCTTGTTTTTGTATAAGGATTCCATATTGTTATTCCATACTCAAGTTTGGGTCTAATGTAACTAACAAACAGTTATTTCATCATTTCTGATTTCCTAGACTTTATAAATATTTTTATACAACCTATAGTTTTATAACTATCATTAACTAATTGGTTGATATGATTAGAAAATCTTAAAGCTGGATCAATCCATATACCCAGGTCCTTAAATGAATCTACAGTTTCAATCACTGTCTGCTGTATTAAATATTCACCTTTCAATTTATATCTCCCAAATCTTGTATGCTTAGTTTTTGATGTATTTATCAGCATATTCTTCTCCTGTTACCAACTCTTCAATTTAGTCAAGCTCTTTCTTTTACAAACATGTCTTATCTGTTTCACGTGTAATCAGTTTACCCAATTTCAGGTCATCTTTGTATAGACTGTAGAACACCTCAGATGAAAAAGTTAGGGCTGAAAGATACAATCTATACAAGTAAGGGCCTAGGACAGAGCCTTGTGGGTCACCCTGACTGTAACCAAGAATGCCACCTGTCCAAAAGCTGTATGATACTTGTCATGACCTATTTGTAAGCCATGTACCTATCCATTTAATCCGGTGTACATTGATACCTAGTTGTTCTAATTCATTGATCAGTGTTTTGTGCATGACCCTGTCAAATGTTGAAATTAAATCTATATAAATTGCATCACAGCATAATGTTTGATTCATAGCTGTAATTATTTTGTTACAGAACATCACATTACAGGTAGTAATAAATCTATTTTCAACATATGCATGCTGATATATTGTTTCAAGTCCCAGCTTATCTAATTCTGACAATAACTTATCCAATGTTACCTTCTTCATTATTTTTCCACAACATGAAAGTAGACTTTAGGGTCTGGATGTTACATGGTTCATTTAAAGACAAGTTTAATAAGCACATGTGTCTAATCTTGAGGAATCTCCCCATATTTATATGACTTAGTAAATAATAGATATAATGGTACTCTAAGTTTTTGCTGAAGAGTTCTCGAGTCATTATTATTAATTCCATCTCCTCGCTGTGCTTTGGATCCAGTTTGTGCAGTTTTTTTTCAATATAATCTAATTTGATTCCAGTATCTGAGGTTACCTGGGTATCACTAGGACAACTTATCACCCACTTTGTGGAGCCAAACTCTTTTGCCTTAGATTTTGCAAATATATGTATAATCTGTTGCGCCTAAGAATACATTTTAGAATCTACAGTTTATCAGCTTGTATGTTTTTACTCCTTCCACATCATATGTATCTATGAAAAGGTTTCCTATTATGCTCAATATCTTTATATACATTTTCTTCAAATTGTTCTTGCTCTTGTTTCACACTATGCTTAATTTGTCCAGATTGTTTATTTCAGTTTTCAAAGTTGTAGTTCGACTTCTCTTCGATTTCTTATATTTTTTGTCTCTTCCCCCCTTAATCGGGTATCTTTTTCTAATGGAAGTATATCCCCCTGATGGTGTATGCCTAAATCCTGATGCTAAACATTTTTTTGATTTTTTTCCACTGAAACAATGGGCAGGATTCACGAAGGCTTGCAAGGAGTGTAAGAGATGTGTAACACTCCATGCAAGCCTCGCGATCCAGGAACAGCCCGAAACTCCGTGTAAGAGACCAGCTAAAACGTCTCTTTCATGGACTGGGCGTGGATATGCTAAATACCTCACTTGCAGCTGAAAGGCATGCAAATGAGGTAGAGTAGCGATCCACGAAACAGAAAGCAGCCCGTGTAAGAGCTGTTTTAGCTGCAGAAATGTACTCAGTTGACAACTGAGTACGTTTCTGCAAAAATCACAATGGAGCCATGTCAACTCCAAATAAAGGGTGCATATGTGTCAGGCAGCATGCCAATGGCCAAATATGTGGCCATTGGCAAGGTACCTCGATGTAAATATGAGAAATAAATATTTTTTTTTCGGCGATCGCCTGTGTTTAAACGCAGCGCAGCCCCGTGCAAATGGGCTGCGCTATATAAAACATAAAAATGAAGGTTATAAACCCACAAATGTGGGTTTTATGCAATACATGGATTTACAATGCAGGGACCAGCAGACCAAAAACAACATGGCCACCGTTTAGTGGTTGCTAAGGGGGGAAGCTGAGTCTCAGACATGTAACTAAGCATTAGTAGGCAATCTGATGTAAATGAGTGTTAGGATACTGAATCTCACTGTCACATAGCAAATTAGCACATTCTGAGTAGTGTAAGAAATACATAAGGGGGAGGAATAGAGTAGGAGATAGGTGACATCACAGGGGGGAATGGTAGAAAGAAATGCAGTTCATTGGAGGTCAGTGTTACATGACAGATGTCAGACACAGATCATGGAAAGAGGAGTGCCACAAGATAAGCATGGGAAAGTCAATAAATGGAAGGTGTACACTGTTACTTACACCAAAGTTTCTTGTTGGGCATGCATGCGCACGTATGCGCACCATGAGGTGCGGGTAGGACAGTGTGTGCATGTGTAAGGCAGACTGAGCATGTGGGAGCATGTTGGTAGACTTGTAAGACTGTTTGAGCTAGTGTGCGCGCGTCTAGGGCAGACCGAGCATGTGGGAGCCTGTTGGAAGACTTGTAAGACTGGTTGCGCTGGTGTGCGCACATTTTAACCCAAATAAGCAGATTCTGAACCATGTAAGCATGTGTGCGCATGTGTAAGCCACTGTGAGTGTGTTTTTTCTGGTATGCATGTTGCTCCCCCCTAAGGAAACAGAAAGGAAAAAGGAAACAACAGAATTAGTAGGGAGCTAGCAGGGAATACTGCTGGAGCTAGCAGGTGAAAACAATTAGAAGCAGGCAATTACACAGGCAGAATAGTAGCTCAGCCAAGCACTTAAAACTCTGCAAACAGCAGTGCAGGATGTATCTCTCAAGAGACACTGCAAGACAGGAGTAAGCTATTAGAAGTGAAAACTGAAAAAGCTGAACTCAGAGCAGAAATGCTAGGGGCTGCCACAGCTGTCATAAGGAGACATAGGCGATTTGCTGAGGGTGGTGACAATGCAGATGGTGCCAGACAACCCACAGTGAGGAGACAGAGAAGTGTGTACAGGCCCAGGGTCACCTACCATGGGTTACATGAGTTGGAGATAGTAGAGCGCTATAGAGTGGACAGAGACCTCCTGCAGCAAATTGTCGAGCTGTGCAGGCCACGCCTCACACACAGAACCAACAGAGGGGAACCCATCCCAGTGGAAACCAATGTTGGCCTAAGAATACTAGCAACAGGTACCTTCCAGAGACCAGTTGGTGATATGATGGGGATATCAGAGTAATCAGCCTCCAGGGTACTGCACCAGTTCCTGGATGCCATGTCAGCACATGTCGATGATCATGTATATTTCCCCAATGCCCGTGAGGTATTGGCCAGCAATATGCGTCTCTTCCAGCAAATAGCGGAATACCCTGAAGTAGTGGGTGCAATAGACTGCACGCACATACGCATCAAAGCACCAGCTGGTGAGCAGGGTAGGGTCTACATCAACCGCAAAGGCTTCCCCTCCATCAACTGCCAGGTCGTGTGTGATGCCCAGGACATAATAATAAATGTGTGTGCTGGCTGCCCTGGGAGCTACCATGATTCCCATATCTGGCATTTGGCGCAGCTGTACCAGACATTTGCCAATGGGGACATCCCACACGGACACCTAGTGGGGGATGCAGGTTATGCACTGGAGCCGTGGCTGATGACACCCATCAGAAACACACACACACCTGAACAGGAACGCCATAATGAGGCACACACACAAACACGTAATGTAATAGAGAGTGTGTTTGGGCTGCCCAAGTCACGGTTCCGGTGTCTGGACACATCTGGTGGAGCCTTGCAGTACTCACCAACTAAATGTACCCAAATTGTCATGGTATGTGCTATGCTACATAATATGATCTTGTGAAAACAGCTGCAGCAGGACCAGCATAGGGCCGGGCCAAACAGCCCCCCACCAGTGCCAAGGCCATCACAGACAGAGCGTGACTCAGAGGAGGAACAACCTGAGCCTGCCCCAGTAGGCAGAAGGAGGCGTGCCCAGTATGCCCTGGCCTTGGCAAAGAGGAAACACATAGCACATACACTGGCTCAGTAGGAACCCTGGGAATGATACCCCTCTCTGACTCACTCATATAATAACATGGATGTCTAAAATGACATAACCTGCTTTCAAACATGTACAGGGAGTGTAATATGTGCATCCAACAGAGGCAGCCCTGCAGCACCACCTGACGCATGAATGCCATGTGTTAAGTAATGTAACACCATGTACTATATGCACACTTGAGGACCCTGACTAACATCCTACCCTCACCAAGCATGATGCCACAATATGACGATGGGATTATCAATTGCAATAATTGGCTGAAGTAATGCAGTTAGTCAAAGGGGAGCCAATGTGTGCCAGCCTGGGATGACATGCTGAGCATGACATGATGCTCCATCTGCTAGGGGTGGTGTGCACCTATCAGTCCAGGCCTCATGGATACTGGCAAAGGCTGTCATTACCCACAGCGTGCCCTAAATAGGTAAGGCTCAAAACACAAACTCACCTCCATAGGTACCACAAGGGATAAGAACCTAGATGTAATGCTACCCAATGCCAGAAGTCTAAACAGCAAGATGCGCGCAGTGTAAACGCACCCAGTATGGAGAATGTTGATATCTGTCCTGTAACAGAAAACTGGGTCAAGGCTCACAGCAGCACCATAACACTACCAGGTTACACCTCATACTGTGCTGTACAGCCTCAAAACATGGAACAAGCTACAAAAGGAGGGTGACTAGCAATAATTGTCAAGGATAACCACACCCCCATGTTGGTACCACAACAAGAAGCAGCATGGACTAGCCATGGTCAAGTAACAGTAGCTAAAACTGCTTCCCAGTTTATAGCCTGCTACAGACTACTATCCTAACACCAGAAACTGCACCTGGCCTATGTTGGAATACATGAATATATCAAGCCCCCCAAACCACATTATATAGGTTGAATGAAAATACCCAGACATACACTGGGAGCATTATACTAGCACCAACACTGTAGGAGAAAAGTTCCTAGAATCCACAAACCAAAATGCCCAGGAACAACGTACCACACCCACAAGAGGGGTAAGCATACTGGATGTGATAATCAGCAACATGGGTACTGGATGGCAAGATGAGAAGTGTATCCCTCACTGGTAAGACCAGACCATAGAGTAATCACACCGGATATACACATCCTGGCCGCAGTCCCTGGCCAGACATCCACAGTGAAAAACATGTGCAAAGCATAAGTTGCACCCCTCCAAACTGATGTGGAATCCATTAAAGGCCCTGTGCAGGTGCAAAATATGGGACACACTGCAGAACCTGTTATACAGGCATGCCATGAACACAGCCAGGAATGCTTGGATTATGCAATCACAAATAACAACAAGACACAATGCCATACACGCAGGCATCTGGCATGCTGGACTCCAGCCATTACCAAACCATGCAAGAGAATGAGGAAGCTACTGCATGATAGAGCAAACATAAAAAGGGAAGTAATCACTGATCAGTTGTATGGCAATAAAATATGTCCACACATACAATCCACTAAGGCCAGCTACAACAAGTAGAATCTGTGAATCCTGAGACAATGTTACACCTGCCCCAAGTACACAGACAACCCTCAACTCCCCCTAATAAATACAAATATATGTGAGAGATGCAACCATTTATCCAAACCGGAGACTGAGCTCCCTCAACTCAGTACTGTCAAAACTAGTCAGGAGGAGAAGGTAACCACACACACCACAAACCCAGTCCCACATAGACCTATCACAACTGTAAACCAAACACATAAACACAGAAAAACATTCCCGGAGGCCCTAATTACAAACACACCACACCAACAGAGGCCTCCAAAGCAGACCCCAAGCAACCACAACCTCCAAACATAGCACATGCAACACATAGTACACAAAGCTGGTGTGCCAAACAGTCACAGGCCAGAAGGAGAAACAACATGCCTGATACAGTTGTAATAGGTGACTCTGTAGGCAGACACACTGCTGTCCCACTCACCAGACTGAACAAGGGAAAGGGTACAGTAAGCTGCCTGTAGGCTGCTACAATACGCCACATAACACAAGTATGCAGGTCACCCCAAAGCAAGTAGAAATATGATGCAGTCATTGTCCATGCTGGTGTGAATGACCTGAGATGTACCTCCCTGGACTACATGAAAAGAGACATGGATGAGCTCTCTGAGTATGTACTCCAGGCCGGTATGACACTGGCTGTTTGCAGCATCCTACCCTCACCAAGAATGATGCCACAGTACAAACACAGAATGATCAGCTTTAACAGGTGGCACAATTACAGCTGTCAGTCCAAGAGGATCTAATGTCTGTCTGCTTGGGATGTCATGCATGGCAAGCCATGCTGCTGTTCCAGGGATGGCTTGCACCTGTTACCCCTGGGCGTCTGGATATTGGGTAAGGCTTTTGCCACCTCCATAGAGCCATACATAGGCAAGGCTGGAAAGACTAATCCACCACCCTAGAAAACATAAGTGGGAAGAAACATAAGCATAATGCTGACCAATGCCAGATGTGTAAACCGCAATATGCATGCTCCTGAGGCCCTCCCCTGTATGGAGAACATCGATGTCTTTGCAGTGACAGAAACCTGCTGCAAGCCTACTGACAGCACACCAGCACTACCAGGTTATACCTCATATCATGCGTTATGGCCCCAAAACCTGGACCAAAACATAAAAGGAGGGAGAGTATCCATATGCAGCACAGACACCCATACGTCCAGGTAACTGGCAATGCACAAAGCATCGGAGACCACCCATGTGCACCTAACCATAGTCAAAACTGCTGTACAGTCTGTAGCATGCTACAGACCACACTCTCACACACAGGAACCCCACCCAGACATCCTGAAGACACTGGACAGTATGAATGTCCCACCAAATACCAAACAAGGTACTCACAAATTACCACAGAGGTGGTAAACCATTATGTATGGAAGGATTAATCAGGGACCTAGGGACACAAGTGGACAGTAACCTGTTATGTGGCACTCACATTGCCAATGTGGTTAGGAAGACTGTCTATACTGGACACTGTATCATGAAAGGATTCACATCTACGTCAACAGAGGTCATTGTGCCCCTGTACTGTTCTCTTATCAGACCCATAATCTAGTACAATGCCTCATTTGGGATGTACCTTACCTGACACCTGCAGCGGTTAGAAAGACCTCAAAGGTACCTCACCAAGAGGATAAAGGGTCTCAAATATATGTCATATGCTGCCTGGCTGTAGACACCCCAGCTGAATGCAGTCACATACTGCCTACACAGAGGCATTGTATGTCTGTTGTACAAGGCCATGTCCAACACAGGAGTAATGGACATGCCCCACCCCAGAAAAATCAAAGCCATTGGAGCTGTGAGAGTGACAGATGTCAACCTCAACACATAATGAAATAGGATGTGCTGGAGGGACAGATACATAACCCAGAGGATCCCCACACCCTGGAACAGGCTCCCACTCCATGTTAGGCAGAGCCCCTCACTGACACTCTTCAACAGGAATATTGCCAAGTGGATGGATGATCGTAGATGTACACTGGGGGTCTTCACTGTGTCACGTCCAGACAGAGGCACAGTAAAGTAAATCATAAATGGCCATAATATTCTCGTAGCAAGGGGCGGCGAAAGACACACACACTCTGGCTAGGCTTACAAATGCCCTAGGGTGGATAGCCTAGTATGAACCTATGAACCAATGAAGATACAAATTGTACAGGACACTAAGGATAATCCCAAGGCTTACTCAACTGATGGTAGGAACCATGTTGGGAATTCACAGATATGCTCTAAATCACACAAATATTACAAACAACATACCAAACACACACACATATTGCCAACATACAGCCTGACAGGTGCAGTGCAACCCCCCCCCCCCCCCAGAATGAAAAATATCTATCCCAGCAGACTGCTGGCCCCCTGACATTGCAGATGCTGAGGTAACAGCCAGCATCTACAAAGCAAAACACACAGCAGCAATGGTATGAGATGGTGTCCTGGGCTGAGTCCAACATGGACTCCAAGAAGAATGGAATGCCAAATCACACTACTGCTCAATTTCAGCCTTACCACAGGATATGTACCCAAAGAGCAGTGTACAACAACAGTGGTCCTTCTCAACAAAGGTGTTGCCTGAATGGATACTGCAAACTACCACCCCAGAATCCTGACAAGCTTGGTCTGCACAGCTATGGAAAGGATCAGCATGTACCGCAGACATAAAGATATCGGGGACCTACTGACACTGGACTCTACCCAGTGTGGCTTTCTTAAGTGCAGATCCTGCCCCTAAACATGTTTGACCCATTTGAAACAGTCATTAAGGTCATTGATGAAGGCAATGTGGTCCACACAGCGTAGCTGGACCTTGCAAATGCTTCCATACAATACCCTACGTGTTCAGTATAGATATACTCACCAGCTTAAATATAAACCCCTATGTCAGTAGAGGGGTTGCAAACCAGACCAAGGACAGAACTGACATGGTCAGACATGCTGCAGCCATGTCAGACTACAAACCAGATATAAGTGGCATCCCACAAGGCTTGGTCCTGGGACCTCCCTCGTTTGGTATATATGTCCCATAGGTACAGGCCAACATGGAAGGACTGTGTCTGAACATGTATGCAGAGGACTACAAACTGCCCACCATATCTGACCCCCCAGCTGACGCAAGCATCCCACAAAAGGGCCACATAGAAACAGACAACTGATGCCATAGCCATGTCAGCAAGCTAATTGCAGAAAAGTGTATAGTCAACCCCCGTGGATATACAGTAAGTGCCCACCAATTACCACATAGGTGTTAACCCATTACGCATTAACATGTAATGAGAAACCTGGGGACACAAGGTGATAGATATCCTGCATTGGACAAACATGTGGCTGTAGTGTTCACAGAAACATACCATATACCCACCTAATCATGAAGGCTGTCAGATCTAGATAAGGGGAGGTCATTGTGGCTCTGCAGTCATCCTTCATCAGTGTTACAATTGACTACAATAGCCCCTGTGGGATGTACCTCAGCAGACACCTCCATCAACTGTAAAGTCCCCAACAGTACCTCACCAGGAGTAGCAAAGAGCTTGAACAGATGCCATGTGTTGCCTGATTAAACAAACTGCAGCTCCACACACTGCCATACTGCCCACCCAGAGGCAAGCTGTGCCTGATGTATAAAGCCATGTCCAAGCTGGAATCAATGAACATGCTGACCCTTGTTCAATCTGAATGGCAGTGAGCTATGCACATGAGAGACCTGAACCCCAGCACTGACATACATAGGACAAGCTGTACTGCATGATCCATAACACAGAAGCCACCCCCACTCATGAGCAAACTCCCAGTACAGGTTATCCATAGAGTCACTCATCAATTCACCTCATGAGGAATCGTGATGAGTGGATGGGGGATGGTATGTTTACCCTGGGTATCACTGTTATGTCACAGGTAGATGGAGGCACAGTATACTAACCATGACATATGTTATGGCAAACTCCACTTACAATGTGTGTCGAAGGACAAACACACTCTCTGACTAGCATTAGGTATGGCCTAGGGCACATCGCTACTGTTTGCCAATGTACACCTATGTTGTGGTATACACTGCCAATGTTGGACAAGCCTGGTATCAGCAGTTCATATCTGAACATAATGCAACATGGTCATATGTGCACAACTGGCCCCTAACCAGGCTGTTGTGCTCACTATGGAAATGTAAAGCAGTGATAGGACTAAAGCCCAGTATACTGTCCACCACAGTGAAAGTACTGAACCAGTACACTATACGGTACTACAGTGTTAGGTCAGTATGAAAGGATGTTGACAACTGTATGCAAAGTATCCCATGCAAACCCTGCAGGCACAGTATAATCCCTGTTGTGTTTACATACAAAGCAGTTGGACAGTAACTACACAACATGACACACAACACACAACCATAAACAGGAGATATTGTTGAAGTTCACACACATCCACAAATGTGGTGGGCTGCAGAGTTAAACATATGGAAAGCACACACTGGGCATGCTCGCACACACTGGGCATGCTCGCACACTTAGGCCAAATCGCAGTTTAGCAGTTGGCCACACATATCTGGTATGTGTACGTGTTATTCCAGGAACCAACCACATTACAGCAATCTGCCCAGTGCACACAGTTAAATGACTACAGAGACATACGTTATATAGTGGATCCCTCCCATATGCAAACATCTTCCACAGATACACACGTTGTTCATATAAACAGGGAATGCTATGGCAATAAAGACCAGCAAACAGTCTATCAGCAACAAATAATGTGCATCTGACAATTAAACATATGGATGTAGAGGTCAACACTAGGCTGTTTGCCCTAGGGAATGACAGCTTAGCCAGAGTGTGCTTGGTATCTGCCTCCCCAGTACAGTAGGCTACTGTGCCACTGTAAAGTACGTCACATAAGGCATCGTGTGAGGCTAGTGTGCTGTGCCTCTGTCAAGCAGGGACACAGTGGAGATCCCAGGGTTTGAATGTGCTAAGCCACATCCATGTTGTTGGTGTGTGCTGGAAGAGGGCTGCTGAGGACCTCTAACAGTAAGTGGGCATCAATAACAGACTGAGGGGAGCCTTATCTGCATTGTCTGGACAATTTCACTGTCAACACTGTGTCATGATGATTATGTGGGATTGAAGTGTCGTGCTGGTACTGTTCAGAGATGTCCTCCCTCTGTGGGCTACAGCTCTGCAATGTATTAGCTCACTCTGTCTGTTGGACAGCTCATATATGGCTGGTGTACACCTGACAGGTGTCCTGTTGTGGAGCAGTCATGGGTATATTTGGGATAGCATGATCAATGCAAACTGTCCACATGCTCATAGAATACAATTGTCAAGGATTATGCAGAGTGGCCAGTATAGTCCCCCAGCATGGGTCCTTTGAAGTCTTCCACCCCAGTCTTTACAAGTGTAAAGTCTGCTTGTGATAAATACAGTTTGTTTGCAGTGACAACCTTGCCTGGGGGTGGGGATGGGATATGGATGTCCAGGGAAAGGTGGGTATGGTCAGATATCAACAATGGTGGTCTACCTCTGGTGTGGAACAGTGAGTACCCATGTTGCAGATGGTCAGGTGCAATATGTATTCCCCCATGTGGCTGTGGTGAGGGGTTCTGCCATAGCACATGGACCCACAAAATGTAGTGGCTGTAGGGTAATGTTGTAGAGGCCTGAGTAGTTCCCACACACAATATGCCTTTACCTGATGTTAACAACTGGAATGGTGTATGTGAACACCTGCATATCCTGGCACTGTTCCCAGGGAAGCAAAGTGTGTGTCCTAGATGTGAGAGGGGTGTTCTGGACTAGTTGTGTTGTGTGTTACAGGTCCTGTGGTCACGAGGCATGGTATAGAACATAACCTGCCAGTGCGATGTGCATATCTGACCCTGAAGTAGGTGGCTGCAAATGCATATATATGCTATCCCCCACCTGACAGGTAGTACTAGATGTACATACCTCTGTAGAAATAAAGATGTCAGCACCCTATAAATACTGCAGGTGCAGAACACATGCCCAGTAATTTGGATAGCGCGCTCTGCTAATGCGTCTCCCTCAAGTGTCATAATATAGTTAGGTAGGGGTTTGAACCATGCAAATGCTCAGTGAGTGGGGTTGTTGTGTGTGCAAGTCTGTGTGAGGGAAATGTCCCTTTTGGCAACTGGGAAAACACACTACAGAATGCACATTCCCCTTTCTAAACACTGATGATGTCAGCACCCTATAAGTACAACAGGAGAAGGGAAACCTCCCAGTAATGTGAATAGCGCACTCTGCTAAAGCATCCGTCTCAAACGTCATAGCATAGTTAGGTAGGGATTTGAATCCTGCAAATGCCCAGTGTGTGTGGAGGGGGGTTAGTGTGTGTGCAAGTCTGTATGAAAGGAATGCCCCTTTTGGCAACTAGGGGAACACACTACAGGATGCACATTCCCCTTTCTAAACACTGATGATGTCAACACCCTATAAGTACAGCAGGAGAAGAAAAACCTCCCAATAATGCAAATAGCAAGCTCCGCTAATGCATCTGTCTCGAGTGTCATAACATAGTGAGGTAGGGGGTTTGAATCCTGCAAATTCCCAGTCTGTGTGTGGAGGGGAATTAGGGTGTGTGCAAGTATGTATGAAAAGAATGTCCCTTTTGGCAACTAGGAGAACACACTACAGGATGCACATTCCCCTTTCTAAACACTGATGATGTCAGCACCCTATAAGTACAGCCGGAGAAGAAAAACCTCTCAATAATTCAAATAGCGCACTCTACTAATGCATTTCTCTGAAGTGTCATAACATAGCTGGGTAGGGGTTTGAATCCTGCAAATGGCAAGTGTGTGTGTGTTGATGAGGGGGGTTTGTGTGCTTGCAAGTCGGTATGAAAAATATGTGCTTTTTGGCAATTAGGAGAACACACTACAGGATGCACATTACCATTTCCAAACACTGATGATGTCAGCACCCTATAAGTACAGCCAGAGAAGAGGAACCTCCCAGTAACCCAAATAGTGCACTTCGCTAATGCATCTCTCTCACGTGTCATAACATAGTTAGGGAGGGGTATGAATCCAGCAAGTGTGTGTGTGTGGGGGGGTAGTAGGGTGTGTGTAATCGCAAGTGTGAAAGAACAGTTCCTTTTGGCAACTACTACAATACACCAGATGCTGCATATTCCCCCAGTAAACACAGGTGATGTCACCACACTATCAGTACAGCCAAACAGGGCTAATTGCCCAGTAATGCCAATAGTGCGCTCCGCTACTGGGTCTATTACTACTGTCAGAGCACAGTTTGGAAACCCACAAATGCCACGTGTGTTTGTGTCACACAAAATGACCATGTGTGGGTTGTTGTTCATAACAATGCATGACATTGCTTAAACCAGCAATGGCAATGCACACATGATGTATGTGTGTGACACATACACATATATACCTGTGACCTTCAATAGTTACCATGTCTGACACATGCCTCAAGTGAATAAATGGTATTTGCACTGCATAACATTATGACTGTGTCTTACTGTGCAGGGGCTGCATGCGGTATGTGTATATACAGTGTGAGTTGTATATGGTATCATTCTAACAGTGGGGGATACACATCTGGTTTGGGCCATATAGTCTACATGTAGTCAATGAACAGGTGCTGCATGTTCCCACCTGTTGTGGGAGTGGTAACATGTTGTTCCACTGCAATTCAGTGACTACATGCTGGGAACCTTTCAGCTAGTGTGTTGTAGCTACAATAATGCTCACACACAATGTTTGGCTAGATGCAGTCCAGCCATATAAAGACATATCTAGAGACCGTCATATTCCCAGTGTTGTTAGGGAGGACAGGTGGGTTTCCTGTGTATGGGAGGGTTGTGTGTTCCAGGGAACCTCAAGCAAACATGCATGCAAACAAAGCTACAGTAAGCAGGGCTGGAAGTAGTCCATTGTACAACAAAGAAGGGGTACCACTTCCAGTAGGTAACAGTGCAAATATGCAGGCACTATAAACATGTACCCAGGGATGCACAGCTCAGATGTCCATGGTAAAATTGATATTATTTAATATTTAATTTAATTTAAATTAAATTGGTACTGCACACATATCAACATGCGCAAACATCCACATTGCATAGTCGTTGTGGGCAACATGCCACCATTAGTGTACATGTCCACCATTGCGTATCACTACTTGCATTACCTTCTCCCCTGTGCTACCTATGTATGTGGCTATCTGTTGGCATCCTTACCACCGGTATGCAATAATGTGCAGCTGTTACACTATGGTACTTACTATGGGTGTAGATAACAATTCAGGTCAGCCATACAGTTACTGCATCAAGCATGCTGGGATATACACACAATCATATCAGCACACCGTACTGTTACCAACATGATACTAGTAATACACTTCTATGTAGTCACCCTGTGCATCAGCAACATGTTAACCTGTTCCTGCACTGATGTTGGAGATTGCAGGAGGTGGCACAGTTTCATCATATGCACAGGGTGTGAACTAGGTATGCCTGAGTCTGCCACTGATACCACCAATTGACATGTATGTGTATGTGTGTTGGTGAGGGACAGCAGTACAGGGTGGGGCACTGTTGGTGCAGTGTGTGCGTGTATGTGGGAGCCCTAGGTGTTAACATTTCACGTGTGTGTATGCATGCATACAGTTCCACCTCATGGCTGCCATATACTGGAGTTTGTGGACAGCCACAGACTGCACCTGGCAAGTCATACAGATCAGTGTCTGTGGCCACGGACACGGTACCTGTGCCTGGCAGGGGTGCTAAGGACCATATCCGGTACTAAGCCAGACTGGGTACTGTCATCAGAAGCGGGTGTTCGTTGACTGGACACAGGTCCCTGTTGGGACTGTCCAGAGCCATGTGCATGTGGTCTCCTGGGGCGGTCTGATGACAGCACAGACCCAACATTGCTGGGGCTGCTGCTGGCACTATGGGGGCATCCGCATGCCTGTTGTTGTCTGCACTGACTGCCAGCTGCTGCTGTTGCTGGCATATGGCCACGTCGACGCCGCAACCATCCACCATTGCCCCGGCTCATGGACATGTAGTTGTGGAACTGTTGTAATATGTCCCCACAATGCCTGTCTATGACATCGGTGAAATTACGGATAGCATCCACGATGTCACGCATACTGTCAGTCATGGATGTGTGACATGCTCTCAGCTCCCTCAGACCCTGTCTGGTGTACCTTTCCATACGTGACTGTGCCTGCATGACAGCCCGAAACATAGCTGAGGTTGACAGACCTCTTTGGGCACATGTGCCAGAGGCAGTACGCCCATGGATGCTCCCACGTGAACCCATGGGCAACTGTCTGTGTGGTACCATCTCAGGACCCTGCCCATGGCTGCTGTGTGGGGAAACATGTGCCACAGATACCACATTACCCTGGTCAATGCCCACTGAATCCTGTCCATCACCTAGGGACATTGGTGACATAGGATGTACTGGCAGGATGACTGTGCACAATGATGGGGTTGACAGCTGTGTACTGTCAACTGACTGACCAATGACGGACCCTGACACACCTTCCTGTGCCATTACACAGATATCATCATTATCAGTACCTGTGGCACCAGATTCAGGTTCCCTGCTGCAGGACACTAGAGCAGCACCAGAACCTGTGGGAGGAAGACAGGAAACACAGTTTACAATGTCTACACAATGTTGCCAGTGATGCACACATGCACACATGCACACGTGGACACACGCACACATGCAAACATGCACACCCCACAGTATACACACAGAGCACTATTATTACTAGCACTATCAGGACTATTATAGGTATTGTTAAAACACACTCACCAGCATGGCTGGGCTGCCTTGCAGTAACACCGGAGGGACCTGCAGAAATGAGGGGATTAGTGTCAGTGGGCACAACTGTGCCATTGATACTGTGTATGATACAGTTTAGTAGTAAAACAGCTGCCTTTCACATGTCAGCTGCTGATATTGGCAATATCACACCTGCACAATTACATACTATGTTGACAGCTACATACCAAGGACACACCTTACACATGCATAAAGTAACAGTGTACAGAACAGTCAAGTGTACATATAGCATATTACCTGCACGCTCCATGTCGTGTTGCTGTGTGGTTGCAGCCTCCATCATAATGCAGGTGTGCTGCTGTTGATGTTCCTGGGCTGGAGCCACAACACTTAGGAGTAGCCCCTCCAGGCTGGTGAGGGGGGATGTGTGGCCATCCCACCTCCTGTGACGACCTGTTGCCTGTGGATATCCCACGCATGCTGACGGACATTTCTGATTAAATCACTGAAGTGATGTCGTACCTGCTCATATGTCCTATTATGCGTGCCAATGTCATTTACCCTACGGACAAGGTCTTGCCACAGTGCAGCCCTCTCCTGCTGATTCTGGCTGGTGCGGGAAAACAGTATGTCATAATCCCACACCAGGCTCTGGTGTATCTCTTCATCTTCTGCAGCAGAGTAGGCAGGATTTCGCTGACGCGCCATGTCCCTGAAAGAGAACACAAACAGGATATCAGCAGCAAAATATGGCACACATACTATACATGATACTCAACTGTAGTGATATACTACTACTCCCATATGTAACACGTGTGTGTCTCTTGGTGGATACACATGTACATGGCCAGATATTAGTGCTCAGCCAACACCTGTGCAACAATACCTGCCACATTCCATACAACATAGTACCAAGCCCCATCAGTCAGCACACTGAGACAGGTCCAATGCACCACCTCACTCTAGGGGTTCATAACAAGGTACTGTATGTGGAACGTCATCCACTAGTGTGATCTGGCCACAAAATACTCGGCCTGGATATACATATCCCACCACCACCACCAGCACAGTAGACTACTTTGAAATATATGTGAATAGACAGATCTTCACTTGTTAGGACTGAGATGGTATCCATGCAGCCCACTGGGCCAGTGGAAGCCACAACCCACAATGCTGACCCCTTTGCAAATGCTTCCCACGGACATCCCCAAGAATGCATGGAACATGCGCACACAATTCTAACCCAGACCCTATGCACAAAGGTTAAGCATCCTGTCTGGTGGACCCCAGCCAAAGACATATTGTATAACGATAGAAGGAGGCTACTGCAGGACAGAGCAGAATCACATAAAGGGAAGGCATATGTGGTTGGCACTAGTAATAAGCTAAGTTCTCTCATAACAACATCCAAGGCCAACTCTGAGAGAGACATGGCCAAGGACACTAAAGATAACCACAAGGCCTTCTTCAGTTTTGTTAGAAACATGGACCAAATGCCTCAGATATGCTCAGAGTTAGTACACAACTACATAAAATTCACTGAACCCACAGATATTGGCAAAATTCTGGAAGACAGGTTCAGTGCAAATATCTCCTCCCTCTCCCCCAAAAGAAGAAATACTTATCACAGCTGAATGTAACCTCCCTGTCATCTCAGATGTCCAGGTGAGGGCCGCCCTCTGCAAAGCAGAACACACAGCATCAATGTGACCTGCTGGTATCCATGGATGTGTGCTATGTGAACTCCAAGAGGAGCTACAACCACATATAAAACTGATATTTAACCTTAGCCTTACTACGGGATATGTACCTGAACCCTGGCGTACAGCAACAGTGGTCCCACTCCACAAAGGAGGCACCTCTACTGACCCTGGGAACTACTGCCCCATAAGCTTAACCAGCCTGGTCTGCAAAGCTATGGAAAGATTCATTATGGAACTCATATATAACAATATTGGGGACCTACAGACACTTGATCCCACCCAGTTTGGCTTTGTGAAGGTCTGATCCTGCCTTTTGAACCTGGTTGACTTTTTCAAAACAGTCACTACAGCCATTGATGAGGGCAAAGCAGTCCATACAGCCTACCAGGACTTGACTAAGGCCTTCAACACAATACTCCACTCAGGCATCATAGACAAGCTCATTAGCTTAAATGTTAATGCATATGTCACATGATGGGTTGCAAACTGGTTGAACAACAGAATCCATAAAGTCAACATTGCAGGAGACATGTCAGACTCAAAGCCAGTCACATGTGGTACCCCACAGGACTCTGTCCTAGAACCCCTCTTCTATGGCATTTACTTCTCAGCTGTGAAAGCAAACATGGGCGGGTTGTGGATGACAAAGTTCCCAGATGACTGCACACTAGGCACCATAGTCAATACACCAGCTGGCACACACATCCTACAGACAGGCCTCACTGAAACAGACAACTGGTGCCAGAATCATGGCCTAACACTGAATGGCATGAAATGTATAGTCATCCCCTTTGGGTAACACAGCGTACCCACAACTTATCACATAGACATACATATAGATACAGGCCAATAACACATATGGAGTGTTCACAGTATGTAGACTATTAAATTGTTACTTTACATTACCTGTGTTTGTCACAGCTGGTTGCGTTACCATTAGTATAGGTCCCTGCTGCTGCTAGCCCAGCTTGATACTGTCACTGATGACAGCTTCAACTTAGTTTTTCTTAAGTGTAGTTTTTGTTTGTGTTTTTATTTCCTTTTTTTTCTTTCTTTCTCTCTCTCTCTCTCTCTCTCTCTGCCTCCAGACGGTGCAATGAAAGTATTGCATGTGTGGACTGGGAGTACAGGATGCTTTTGTAGGTATCTGCATAAGTCCATGTGATGGCCTCTGCACCAATTGTTAGCCAGCATTTGCTGATTGCATGCAGCCAGTTGTGTACTGATTGCAGTTCTCACTGTGATTTCAGGACAGTGCTATAAAAGGGTATGTGAGATAGGTGTTGCCCTTTCAGATTGTAAGGGTGGGGACCATGCTGGTATGCTGTGGACACTGTTCTGTGAGTGTAAAGGTTAGTATCTCTCTCATAATTCAGGCTGTGTTGTAGATTAACATTTCTCCATTCATCTCTCCTGTTTCCTGTACTAAGTGTGTATGTACACTGACACCTACAACTATATATATATATATATATATATATATATATATATATATATATATATATATATATATATATATATATATATATATTTATATATATATATAATAACTAACATTATTACCTACTAGCTACCAACTAGCATGGCTGTTTCTGTTCACACACTACTATTATAGAAATCCACTAGATTTGAGAGTAAATATACATGACATGCTTTCTGTACTACACATCCTATATTCCCTTTACATTCATTCCTACTATTACATGATATATTTATTGTAGCACAATGTTCTTATGTAACAGTCATGGCTTAGTGGGAAGTCATGCAGACTGCTGTTTTTAAGGTCCTGGGTTTGGGACTAACAGTGGGATTTTATTTTACTTTTGAATTGACTACAGGACCTGTCATTCAGAGTGACTAAGGCACTTTTAAGCAGTTGTAACCGGGTTAGTGCTGGTTTGCGGGGAGCTCCCGCATGCGCACTTGCATTCAGCTCTGTGCACACCTGCTTACAACCGCTTAAAGTGCTTACTCGTGCGCACACCTGCGCTATTTTCTTTGAAAGAAATGAAAATGGGGAGACAGGAAAGTGGTGAAAAAGGGATCACAAAGAGGGTAAGACAGTAGGGAAACAAGCTTGGGTTTTTCAGGAGGGATGCAGGTAAGGCCCATAGCTGCCCATTTCTTCATCAGCAACAGTTGTGCATATGTTTGTAATTTGGTGTGACATTTGATACCTTCCACCCCTGAGAGAGGTGTAAGGACAAAAATAATACTTGTTGTACAGCCAATTGTAATTGACAGCTTCCATGTCCAGCAGACATGTGTGCGAAATGGGCAGCTATGTATGGGGCGTAATTTTTTTGTGGGTACAGAGTGCCCTTTTTTTTTTTTTTTCAGGTGAGAGTGGTATGTCAGGTGAAGGAAGTCGGTATAGCTGGGGAGGTAGGTTGGGTAGGTCAACAGACAAGACAAACAAGACGCATACATGGGCGGTGTATGACATGTGTGGGGGGGGTTACACAATTGACGGGGACGGATGTTTGGATATCCAGAGCCCATGAGCCCAAAGATAGCAACAGTGGAACTGATATCCCCACCCATGGGCAGTTGCCACTGTACCTTCACTGCCCAGAACAGGGCTGTGCTGGGGGCTGTGTAGGCCGGGCAACAGGCATGCCCATAAGTTGTGCCACCTGTGCCTCAAGCTGGCGTAGGGGCCCAAGAACAGATTCCTGGATCTCCCTATGCACCACAGTCCGGACGCTACGGAGGGTGAGTGGTGGTTCTCCTCCGGCCACACTTGCAGAGGGGGGACGAGCCCCATCCCCTGCAGTGCTTCCACCCACAGGTGGCACAGGGCCACCGGAGGAGGGTCCAGACTGGGCACTACTGCCAGGTGCACTCGCCAGCTGAGGTGGGAGAGGTGGGTCCACTGGAACCCACCTTCCCTGTCATCCTATGTTTTGCATTATGTCATGACAGTTTGGGTTAGTAACATACAATACCATTCGCAATTAGTTGTAACAGCATGCATTAGTATTCCCATTAACCAAACACCCAGATATTCACACCATTGAACAGCGAGCATAACACATGCATAATTTGAACAGCAATACACAGTCCAACAACATGCAGGGTTGATTGATGGCAACAGGCCATCAGGTTTGGATGTATGAACAGGGCAGATGCATCAACATGCATGCAAATATGTATGACCCAACAGGACAAATGTCCAGGGGTGTTAATTGTGATTGCACATACCAATTTCACGTGGAATTAATTATTTGTGGTTATAGGGTAGGGTGAAGAAAATATAATTAACACCTTCAAATACCAATACATATGCTGTACATTTCTAATAGCTGCAGATATATACACACTACTGTTCTACCTACAGTTTCCTATATGATAACTACTTCAAGTTGGTGATAGGACTGTTACTGCTACATCAATATACATTTTATTGTTATTCATACACGTTCATATCTGGCTTTGTTCAGCTACATCATCCTGCTACATTTGCTTTATATAGCTATAGACAACTGTGGATGTTTTTTATTTCAGACATTCATACTATCTGCATATTTCAGACTGAGAGCAACATATCCAGATTTTGGGATACACATTCCAGCTGCAGGAACATTTTGAACACATTTCGCAGTTTGGTTCTGCTTGTCACATTCATTTCATTCTGTACTAACTGCAGTATACTTTATTCAGGGGTTATTACTACTTTATTGGTGGATTCATAACTCTTTATCACACTCTCTCACTTGTTTTAATTTTACAATTCAGGATGGTACTTACTTCTAGGCTTTATTTACATGTTTTACCTGTAGTTATTACAATCCTTTCCAACAGTCTCACTTCCGTCATGTTTCAGTATTGCAACAGGGATATATTTCACACATGTGATTTGCTCATCTTCTGCAGCTGTACTTTTCAGCCTGCTGCAGGTTGTGTACTATTATATTACAGGTGGGGCATCTTTATTTCAGACTTTATTTCAGACATTTTCATTTTTCTGTTTGGATTACAGACTGCAACACACTTTTGTAATCAAGCAATACTTGCAAACACTCTTACACTGTTACTTGCACATTTTATTACTTAGTGACTACACTACACTCTTTTGCTAACTGTCATACTTTTATATTTATTTACAGTTACAGGGAGAGGATTACTGACCTGCCTGGTGGCGCAACCGCACCAGCCTATCGCCATAGGCTCTGCAGTTCGCAGAACAGACACCTGCAGCTGTAATATAAATAAAGTAATATTGGAATATACATCTCCATAATATCAGCTAGGTTAATTTCTTACATACATAATTAAATGTAACTTACTCAGTAGTGGGGCGTTGGGCATTTGCCGGGCCTCCTGGATCCAAAGGTTCAGTTGGTCCTGCTTACATCTCTTCAGGTCCGCATGGTGGTGACGGACCTGCTCACCAGTCCTTGGAATCCCTGTGGCACTGGTGAGATCATGAGCCAACCGGTCCCACGCCTCAGCCCTATATGCTCCCCACAGGACCTGGCCCTGCATGAGTTGGGCCTCATGATTGTGGACAAGGAGCCAGACCATATATCTGGACTCCTCAACACCCCACCTCTGTGCTCGGAAGCAACTACCCTCACCTACTCCTGACATTCTGGCTGCAAGTTAGTTCTACAATCGGTTATGCTGTGTATTCCCACCTATGGGGCTTATATATGCCGTTTTTCCCACACTTATCTGTGATTGGCCATTTTGGAATTGTATCAGCTTCACAAATCCTGCTTTGTCATGCTCCTCTTTCTATTCATTCCTATATATTTGCTATTACTGCATTTTTAATTACAGCTGTCATGGCTTAGTGGTTCAGTACCTTGACTATTGTGCATGGTATCCTGGGTTCGAACCTGTCCACTGCTTTTTATATTTTATGACTGTCTAGACAGGCTAGGGGGTGTGTCTGTGTAAAGGCAGTTTTGTTACAGCTTGCTCAACGTTGCCTGTCGGTTAGCTTGTTGGCGCGGTGCGCAGCTCCGCACAAACGGATTATGCTGGTTTACACTTCATTTGGCTGTCAGCATGCATATTATGCTCAGCTCAGCTAGGGGCACACAGTTTCAGCGTGTTAAACCACTGCTCACCTATGGGCACTCATTTTGCACCTGTTGAACCACTGCTCACCTATGGGCACTCATTTTACACCTGTTAAACCACTGCTCACCTATGGGCAAATGCACTCAACTTGTTAAACTATAGCTCAGCTATGGGCACATCTGGCATTTTTTATTATTTTGTTATCTCACATTTCTTCAAAATAAATGGCCTATTTCATTACATTTTGCATAAAATATAATTTTATATGTGTACATATATGTCAGGGACTTGTTTCATGCTTATTTCACTAAAAATAAAAATTGATGTTGTGGGGGCTCGAACCATGACTGCCTGCTCTTTAGCCGATGTCTCTACCGCTATGCTATTGCTTTTTGGCTTACTTTGCATAGTTAGTTCTTATATGCTTTTCCACTTACTGCTAACTGTGGCTGAGCTACGGGCATGCCCGCGCAAACGAGCACACTCACGGGCAAACATCTTTACAATTAAAAAAATATATAACATGTTCATTTATATAATTTTATGTTCATAGTCTGTGGGGGCATGTGTTGTGTTTATTCACATTTCCATGTACTCTATCGTGGGGGTTTACTTTGGGCACTTTACTCTTCTGGGGGCGTGTCCGCTTGCAGGGCTCGTTCTACGGACACGCCCCCTACTGTCTTCCATGGACCGTGTTAGCCTTAGGTGTGATTCAGCATGCCCTCATGCATATGCATGGCATGCTGACATCACACCGTTTAACTGCAGCCTCCATGTAAGCCTTGTATCTCTTACACGGAGGCTTCGTGAATCCTGCCCCTGGACTTTCTTCTATTAATATATGCTACCAAAATTCTAGTTTTTTTTTAATTTAAAAAATAATGTAGAAATCCAGAGACTTCAAAAGAACGAGAGAGATGGGACAGACAAAATACAAGAATAATCACGTACGCTATGCAAAACTAAAGAAATGTACCTGATTATCTTTATATTTTGTCTGTCTCTTTTCTCTTGTATAATAATAAACTCAAATAAAACAAAATAAAATAAAATGGAAAAACAACCAAAAATAACAGCGACCCAATAAAAAACAGATATATTTATTCACTCTCTTCACTCTCACAAAATGTTAACAATTCCAAAATATATTCTGTGGCAGGGGATTCACCCATAAAAAACAGCTTCAATACCAAAAGTGTAGGCAATATTCGTATATAAGCTTTGCACATCCATAGTAACAAAACATATGTTCCTATTAATTTCTACATTGTTAATTTTCTTCAAAAAATCAGAAACATCTTTAATATATGCAGGGAGCAACATATCCTTAGGTAGTGACAACTGGTGTAACAAACACCCGATATTATGAGCAAAGTATTTAGTCCCAGATACTATGGGGCATCCAGGGGGATTAGACAAACGTTTGTGTATTTTGGGCAAGCAATAAAAACATGCAATATCAACACCCTCCACACCAAATTTCTTTTTAGCATCATCAGAGTAAATATACCCCAGTCTGATATCCTTTCCAATCAAATCTAAATACTCACTGATAGCTGACCTGTACACAGAAAAAGTAACCTTCAGATAAACATTGTCATGATTTAAGTGTGTATAACACATATCCAAATATTGGGTTACATCCATAATGACAAGTTTGTTGTCCTTATCAAAGGGATTAAAAATCAAATTCCTGTTATTACTAAGAGATACCAAAGCAGACCATTAAACTTTTGTTAAATTGTATATAATGTTATTAATATTCCCCAAAAAATCATACATTTCCTGTTCCACTGAAAATTTAACATCTTATACAATTGTAGCACTTTCTCATTATTAAACACAGGAAGAAACTTACTTTTTGCAAAGATCATACTAGTATCAAATACATAGTAAGCATTAGGTATTTCATATGATGCACAAGAATAAAAACTATCCATATCTGAATCAGAATCAATGTCATCTGAATCATGGTCTAAAGAAGCCAACAACACTTTAAGCTGTAGTTTCCCAATAAATCTAAAAATGTCACACTTTAACTCATGAAGACGTGGCATAACAGTAGGAATGAATTTAAGTCCACATTCTAAAACGACTTTTTCACAGTCATCAAGAGCATAACCAGACAAATTAACAATGTAAGAATAACAATTACCATTTGCCCCTTTTCCGTTGTGGAAACTGCTGGGATTGTTGTTGCCAATGTCCATTAAACTGTCCCTCTCTCTGGTGTTTCTTGCTCTGTGCCCCCCCCCATATTGAGTATTTGTACTGTTCTGAAAATTCTGTTGATATTGAACCCCAGTCTGGGGTTCGGGAAGTGGCAGAAAGTCATTCTTATTCACAGTATGATTATCCTCTTCCCCAGAAGAAATAAAACTAGTAGAAGCATGTGCAGAGGAAAACGAAGACTGTTCTACGTAATTATTCCCCTGTTTGAATGAAACATGCCGTAAAGCTTGCTTCCGGTGAGTCCTGAACAGGAAGGGCATACCATTATCATAATCGCGGGTATAACAAGTCAGTTTATTCAGTTTTCTATCCATAATATCCTTCTCATAGTTTTGTAATTTAACATTAACATCTTTTAAGATTTTTATCAAGAAATTCTGTGTTAGTTTTGAAAACCAAATTGATACATGTGGAGCTTATTTCTGTTTGCAATTTTTGTTGTTTCACCCTATCACATTCAATCAGTATAGCAACCCATTCTAAGGTGCCCTTGTGTGCTGCACACACCCACCTTTTATGAAAAGCAGCATCTGTTTCATCGTTCATATCAAAGGGGGTTGCAGGATCCTTATATGCTCTTAAACCTTGTGAAAGTAGCAGACTCCAAATCAGACTTCAGACCAGTGACAAGTGGAGTACCACAGGGTTCAGTCCTGGGTCCTCTCTTGTTTGGTATTTACTTCTCTGAAGTACAGGCTAACACAGATGGTATTTGGCTAACTAAATTCACAGATGACTGCAAACTAGGAGCCATAATCATAACTCCTAACAATGTGGACATCCTACAAAAGGGCCTCACTAAGACAGATGACTGGTGACAAAGTCATGGTCTCAAGCTCAATGCCAAAAATTGCATTGTCATCCCCTTTGCTAAAAACTCTGTACCCATGAACTACCATATAGGCAGTGGTCTACTTAACACCAAAAGTGTGATAAGAGACCTTGGGACACAGGTGGACAGTAGTCTCTCCTTTGATAATCACATTGCCACAGTGGTCAGGAGATCCTTCTACGTGGCACACCTCATCACAAAAGGTTTCTCATCCAGAAAAAAAGAGGTCATTGTTCCCCCTCTACTCATCACTCATTAGTCCCATTATAGAGTACAATGCCCCTTTTGGTATGTACCTCACAAGACATCTACAACAACTGGAAAGGCTGCAAAAATACCTCACGAAGAGGATTACTGGCCTCAAACAGATGCCTTACGCAAACCGTCTAAAAAAACTCCAGCTTTACTCCATCGCATATCGCCTACTCATAGGCGATCTCTGCCTAACATACAAAGCTATGTCAAACCCAGATTTGTTGGACATGCTCCATTTAAAGAAATCCCAATCCCTCCAAGCTACATGCTCTAGGGACCTAAACCTTGTCACCACAATAAACAGAACATGCTGGTGGGATAGATTCCTGTCCCAGAGACTTCCCATACTCTGGAACAGACAACCTATCTATGTGAAAAAGAGCTCCTCATTAGCACTCTTCAAGAAAAATCTTGATGATCAGATGGGTAATAGGAAATTCACCCCAGGGATCACTTCTGTGGTTTTGCTTAACAGGGTCACAGGAAAATAATTTTCTTGGCTGGCGAAAGCCAGGGTACCTTTTTGGCTAGGCTTGTATAGGCCCTAGGGCCAATAGCCTAGTACCTACCTATGAACCTATGAACCTATGAACCACGGGGTGTGATATCAAGCCCCACATATTTATTTAAACTATTTAAGTTAAGAAACACAGAAGTTTCCTTAAAGAACAATTTCTCTAAGGAATCTCACAGTACCTTAGTTTCAGGATTCAAAGATGCATCAAATCTTCTACCACATTAGAGAAGGGATCTGGAAGACGATGGTTGCGAACAGATTCCTACTTATGCCACATACTAGATACCTCTTCAGGCCCACCACCAGATCCAATAACAGCCTCTGAAGTTTGTACACGGCCATTCACTTGCCTCAAATAATTGTCCATAGGATGTTGCTGCGAATCAGGTTGGTTTCCACGAAAAACCCTTGGAATATCCACATTAGGGTTACTGGCCATGCCAAAATAATAAACAACTCAAATAAAATAAAATAAAATGGAAAAACAACTAAAAAAAAACAGTGACTCAATAAAATACAGATATATTTATTCACTTTCTTCACTCTCACAAAATGTTAACAATTATACGAATATTGCCTACACTTTTGGTATTGAAGCTGTTAAGTTTTTTATGGCTGAACCGCCTGCCACAGAATATATTTTGGAATTGTTAACATTTTGTGAGAGTGAAGAGAGTGAATAAATATATCTGTATTTTATTGGGTCACTGTTTTTTTTTGGTTGTTCTTTTCTCTTGTATGTTTGAAGTCTCCGGATTTCAATTTTGTTTATTCAAAACAAAAATAAACAAAAAAAAGCAACAGAGATCTTCCTTTCTCAATTGCTTCCTTTCCACAGCACTGATGTACTGTATATGCGTGGGAACATAAGTCCCATATGCATGTGCAGTACGTCAAGAAAGTCCCATGATACTGGGGAAAAATGTGGAAGAGCACCACAGTGCCATTAAACAAGGACATTATTTAAGAAAGGTAAGCAATGTTTTTCTTAAATAATATCATTGAATAATAGCAATAAACTATGGCTGAGTCTGGGCAATGCTAATTTACCCATGGTTGGCTTTGTTTGGTCACTCAGGCTTCGCCCTCGTGACCAAACCACAGCAACTGTAGATAAAGTGTTACCCACATCCAGCCATGGGTTATTGCTATAATATACATATCATATTATGCAGATGATGTAATAATATAAATCATATACGCCTAGTATGTTTTAGGGAAGGACTATCCAAAGCAGACTCAAGTAACAGATAAGTAGAAGGAGAGATAAAAGAGTTAGCTAGGGTCCAAGACAATACTGAGTAAGAGAAGATGAGAGGAAGGCAAAAACAGTAACTTTTAAGGAATTATAATGATGAGGTAGGGAAAATAAGAACTAGAAAGAGAAAAATTAAAGGAACAGGAGAATGCTTCTGAATTGGAATATATAGGAATAAATTATGTGACAAGTGAGATGACAGAATGAGTGCACACAGATTGAAGATGGTAATCATAAAGACAAAAATAAGGGAATGGGCAGATAGGGAAAGCTAACTAAAATGATTCAATGAGGAATAAAACATAGGTACAATAGCAGATGGAGAAGCTGAGTAAGTTGAATGAATAAGTAAGAAAAAATGTATAGCAGTAGAGGATAAGTAGCTGTAAAACTATTGGGCAAAGCATAAGAAAACTATGTCATATGATACCACATTTGTAAATGCAATTATTCATCATCCAAGATCTAATTCCTCTTTTAATGATTATTAGGGAAATATTTTGATGAAATGGCCAAGAAATATTTTCCACAGTTTGGCATATATATATATCCGGGTCCCCTTCACATGGTTGACTTTTCACAAAGTCGACTTTCATATGGCCGAGACCATATGATCGGCTTTTGAAAAGCCAACCATGAGGAACCGCTATCTCCGTATAGTGCGGAATGGGGAAATTTCCATCTTCTGCACTGTAGTGTGATCTCAGAGTTGGTATATTTAAGTTACGGGGAGGGGTGCAGGTTGGCTTGCCCCCCTGCTAACAGTTTTAAGGTAAGTGTTCATTGTGTTTTTTGTGTTTATTTTACATGGTCGGCTTTCCAAAAGTCAGTCATATCGTCTCGGCCATATGAAACTCGACCTTGTGAAAAATCGATCATGTAAAGTAGACCCATATATATATATATATATATATATATATATATATATATATATATATATATATATTTATTGGTAAGAAGGCAAGAAAAGCAGTTGAATTTATGCAATAGTGTGCATGCTAAGCAGCAGTAATTAAGAAATCCAAGGTTGTTTCCAGTAACTATATATACATCAGTGCAGATATGTTGTTTGGATTCATACCCGTATTTGTGCAATTTCTTAAGGGGGATATCAGCAAACATACTGAAGATGGCATTGCAGAAGTCATATGCTTAGCGCAAGCTACTTGCTCCACATGAACTGTTGATATGAAAACCAGGTGGAAGGTCCCGGTACATGATGTTTCCATGCCCTGAACTCCACTCAGCATAAGATCTACACCCATTAGTGCATGCAGCTGTAATAGCTAGTGAATGATGGTTGCTGCTTTGCCATCATCACTGAATGACAAAAATCTGGGGAGATGGGCTTCTGTTGAAAGCATTATGATCTCTTCCCATTGTGTCAGTGATCTCAGAGTCTCAGATCCTTACACATTCCTGCAGTAACGAATCACTCTAGTCTTTTTGGTTTCTAGTGTCCCCAAATCATTCCCACCTAACATGGCAGTGATCAGAGTCCCCCACTCATACTCTCTCTCCCTTTTGGTGGTGATTGGCATTTACAAGCTTCACTCCAGCTCTTCCAGCATGGATTAAAGTCTTTCCTGGAGGCTTTTCCATGCTTAGTCTGCCAACAACTGCAGCCTCATGTTTCTCTGATATCTAATTCTCCAAAGGACAGACATACTCAATGTGGCAATTGTTTATATCTCCATCTAGTTTAACCATCTTTGTAGGGCCTTCTAATATAAGTATTAGAATATCAGCCTCTACAACTACCAGTGTGGTAGGGCAATGACAGGCTTTTCATAAAACCTGGGAATGAAGCAGCAACTTCCAGAGGAGCTTAGCATGTTGATAGATGGTACAGACCATGTTCCGCAAACCACATTTTTTTAGTTTATCTGTTGTCCTCCACATGACATAGGCTCAATTGCATGCTCCAAGCACTGAATTCTGTGCCATACACATGATAAAGAGGTGCATAATGATTATTTGTAAAAACTACACCTTGACAGAATAGCTTTGGGTAGCTGGCTGAGTATGCCATGCAGATTGTACACATCACTGAAACGCACCATGTTGGGCCCATTCTCCCCTAGCTGTTTCCCCTTCTTTAACATCCTTCTCCAGTCACTGAAACTGCCAACATTAGTTCATGGGCCAGGACTTTGCAATGCTGATGATAAGGATTCCTGAATCTTACTTAGAAAAGAATGTATAAGGTAGCTGTGTAGCCTCTTTTCCTGGAAATGTCCATGCTAACCAATACCTGTTAGGCTCATTTTCCCGGTCTACAAATTGCTGTTATTTCTTATTAATTTTCTGGCTTTGCACTATTAAGTGATGCTGAATATACTAAATTTAGGAACAACATTGGTAAGAGTATTTGGCTTTTGTTTGCACACATGTTGTTTTCTGGGTAACATAACCCTGGCATTGAAGTATTTCATATTTCATATTTCATATTTCAGATGACACCTTGTCAGGTAAGCTGGAAAACCTATATTCTTACCCAGATAGGATCATGTTCCTTACCCATGGCCAGAGAGGATTACGTTCTCATCCATAGTCGGAGAGGAACATGTTTCTCACCTACAGTCAGAGAGGATTATGTTCCTCAACCATGGTCAGAGAGGTTCATGGTCCTCACTGATGCTCAGATAGAATGTATAGTCAGACAAGATTATAGGTTCATAGGTTCATAGGTTGGTACTAGGCTAACAGCCCAAGGGCCTACACAAGCCTAGTCATAACAATTCCCTGGATATTTCTTCCCACAGTACTTAATTCCCTGAACCCCTGTCTAGCAGGGCGACTGATGTGATCCCCGGGGTGAATTTCCTATCTCCCATCCAATCATCAAGGCTCCTTTTGAAGATGGCCAAGGAGGCACTCTGCTTGACATGTATGGGCAGTCTATTCCAGAGTATGGGGAGTCTCTGTGTCAGGAATCTATCCCTCCAGCATGTTTTGTTCATTGTGATGACAAGGTTTAGATCCCTGGAGCATGTGGCTCTGAGGCATTGGGATTTCTTTAAGTGGAGCATGTCCAACAGCTCAGGGTTTGACATGGCCTTGTATGTTAAGCAGAGATCACCTCTGAGTAGACGATATGCCACAGAGTATAGCTGGAGTTTTTTTAGACAGTCAGCATAGGGCATCTGCTTTAGGCCTGTGAGTGTTTTAGTGAGGTATTTCTGCGGCCTTTCCAACTGTTGCAGATGTCTTGTGAGGTGCATACCAAATGGGGCATTGTACTCTATAATGGGTCTAATGAGAGATGAGTACAGTGGGACAATTACCTCCTTTTTTCTGGATGAAAAGTCCTTAGTTATGAGGTGTGCCACATAGAAGGATTTCCTGACTGTTGTGGTTATGTGGTTATCGAAGGTGAGACCACTGTCCACCTGTGTCCCTAAGTCTGTCATCACACTTTCGGTGTTTAGTGTACTGCCACCTATGTGATAATTCCTGGGTACATGATTTTTCCCAAAGGGGATAACTATACATTTCTTGGCATTAAGCCTGAGCACATGGCTCTGGCACCAAGCAACTGTTTCTGTAAAGCCCTTTTGTTGACTATCCACATAATTTGGGGATTCAATAATGGCTCCCAGTTTGCAGTCATCTGCGAACTTTGTTAGCCAGAGTCCCTTAGTGTTGGCCTGTACTTCAGAGAAGTAGATGCCAAACAAGAGCAGTCCCAGGACTGAACCCTGAGGTACTCCATTTGTCACTTATCTGGAGCTGGATTTGGAGTCAGCTACTTTTACAGTCTGGGGTCTGTCAGTAAGCCAGTTGACAACCCATCAAGTGATGTAGGGTTTTATACCTAGCTTAGTAAGTTTATCTATGATTCCAGAGTGGGGGATGGTGTTGAAGGCCTTGGCGAGGTCCAGATAGGCTGTGTGGACCACTGTACCCTCATCTACAGCTATGGAGACTGATTCGAAGAAGTCAAGTCAGGTTCAGGAGATAAGATCGGCCCTTCACGAACCCAGACTGGGTGGGGTCCAGTGTTTGAAGGTTGCCAATGTCTTTGTTTATAAGTTCCATTATGGTCCTCACCCATGGTCAGAGAAGATCGTGTTCCTCACCTGTCCTCACAGAAGATCATGTTTCACACCCATGGTCAAAGAGGTTCATGTTTTTCACCCATAGTCAGACAGGATCATGTTCCCTTCCTATAGTCAGAGAAGATTATATTCCTCAGCCATTATCAACGGTTTATGGTCCTCACTCATGGTCAGAGAGGATCCTGTTTCTCAGCCATGGTCAGAGAGGTTCATGTTCCATACCTCTGGCCAAAGAGCATCAAATTCCTCTCCCCATTTCCAAACATGTGGAGCATTTGAAGAGAGCTAATGCAACCTCTGCTAACTTCATCTTTTCCTAGTAATTTCATTCGTAATGATAGAAGTTTCTCACTCAGGTTGTTTGTCTAATTTGGTTTTAACCCCCAAAGGAATTAAACTCCTCTCTGCCACCTGCTATGATGTGCAGCACCTCTACACAATTTGCTTTCTTTGGCTAAGCATTAGTTACTCACTTCTTCTGCTGAAGATTTAGTCATACTGATTTCATAGCACTTCCTTTCTGGGTGGGGCTTTTTTGATAATATTTGTAGAACTCTGACACTTATCCAAACTACAAGATTAATATTAATGAAATATGAGTATGGTGCAAAGCTTTTGGCCCTTTCCACTGTCCAGCTAAACATAATAAGCAGATAGCCTGCCTGCAACTACAAAACTACCATGACATAAAATAATAATTGATAGAAGTCATGAAACAGGATTGATACGACCCATGTCATTTATTTAATCTATGGCTCACCAACCAGAATACAAGAGGATGTTGTGCCTTCCTACTATGTATTGTTTAGAGTCAGATCATAATAGCATTTTATGGTCATTCTGTCTCATTTACATGACAAAAACAGGCAGCATTGAATGATAACACAATAAAGTATTTAATCCTGAGGAATTACCTGCTGGAAGATAGAGAAAGTCTGCATCATGGTTCAAGATGAGCCCACATGTCAATGACAAGTGACCCCTCACAAAATCAGGACTACATGTCATTTAGTATTTGAAATTGCAAGATATAAGGGAAGGCATATTTGTTTTATCTCTGATTTCACTGCTGCCTTGGGGCTACATTTCTATTTTAAAATGTGGTCATTTTTGTTGTGATTATTGTAGCATGCTTTCATAGTTGTGAAACAGTGGCTTGTTGGTTCTTGTCTTTAGCAGCTGTGATCATGCAGTTTTTGATGGTCTTTTTCTGTTCTATAACGTACTTACCTTATTTTATATCATGCTTTTCAGAGACAGCAGTTGGCATGTTTTCAGTTTGTTGTAAATCTGCTCTTTCTATGAATGAATGTAATTTCTTTGTAGTACAGAAAAGATCCATAACAGTGACTTTGATGAAAGACAAAGAGCATTAGCTTCATTCTTGTGTTAGTCACTGTTGGATGTTATACTTGATAAGCACTCAGTACACGAATACGCTTACAAAGCAGCAGTTTGCAAAATCTTTCAAATTATGAAGCTTTCTGTAGGCATCCATTTCACACAAAAAGTAAAATGTTTGAAAGAAGGAGGGATAAAATAATGAATAATGCATGTAAAATAAAGAACAAGTGCTAATCCCTAGTTGCAGGCAGATGGAGGATACATTTCAGAAAGCTTTGGGTATTTCTCTGGAAGTAAAATAAGATGTGGGAGTAACTGAGTGAATTGTTAAAAATTGTCTGAAAGTCTTTGCAAAATGGTGTGCCTATTTCAGTTCAGAATACTAAAGATAACTCAAGGAGAAAAACAGGTCATTCACAGGTACTTTATTTAGTTTTACTTCAATAAGATTATAGTACTTGGTAGATTTATAATTTAATGCTATTTTACTTGCTTTAAATTTAATTGTCTGGTTACCAGTCATTTTATTTTTAGAGGACCAACTGTACTTACAAAGGGTATGAACAACGAAATGCCCATCCAGGGCTTTGCCCAACAACAAGAGTTGGGTTGAGAAGTAATTTGCAGCAACAGCAGTATAAATGCCACCTTACATGAAAACAAGACATCATGTGACAAAAAAAGACAAATACCTGTGTGACCAACTCTTTCATTCAAAACAGTCCTGAGGATGGCATGGAAGGCTCAGGAAGTATTTCAGAATAACTAGTACAGACATGGCTGTGGGTTACATGTGATTGGCTGCAGATCTGTAGGTCTGTGCCCTTATATTGACCTGTGTAACTATGGGTATTTTATAAATTTTATACCAAAACAATTTATAATGTCTGACGCCAAAAGAAAAGAAACAGAGCCTGGTCATTTGCAACAATGCTCTGTCCCTGGAAACAAACACAAATAAATAGATAGATAGACAGACAGATAGATAGATAGATAGATAGATAGATAGATAGATAGATAGATAGATAGATAGATAAAGTACTGTGCACTACATGGACCATGGTGATTACACTATAGAATCAGCAAAAAGATACACTTGCTATGTACATTTCTGAAATCTAATATGTGCATTACCACCTTGATATGCATCTGTCAAAGCCATTTTGACATAATCATGTACTACAGCACATACGTCAGCCACCACAGAACAGCATCTGGTCGATAATTATACATTACCTCTAATGAGGACAAATTGGATCATATCATAGTTAATTTCAAGGCATAAAACTTTTAGTAGCTGCCTCTGTCCATAGTACAGGGGGTAGTCCTGAAGTAAATTTTCTGTTTCCCAACCATAGATCTAAGTTGCCTTGAAAATGGACAGCGATGAACTTTGTTTTATGTGGGTGGGGAGTCTGTTTCACAGCAGTGGTATCCTCTGCAAAATATATCTGGCCCTCCAAACCTCTCTGTTGATTTTACAGAAGAGGTTTAGATACCTAGAGTATTTCTGATGCAGTTTGAGTTGCTGATGTGCAGTAAATCCATCGGTAGCGGGTCAGTGGATGCCTTGTATGCCAGATACAGGTCACCTTATAGCAGTCTGGAGGATACTGAGTATATTTGCGGGGCTTTGAGTTGGGACATGTAGGAAGTTCTTTAGGTCTTATATTATTTTACTATAGGTATCCCTGTGGGTGTTCCAGTTGCTGCATGTGTCTAGACAGATACATACCAAAGGGGATATTTTATTCAATGATTGACCTAATTTGGGCTGAGTAGAGAGGAACAATGTCATCCCTAGATCTAGATACAATCCCTTTGATTACAAACTGTGTAATTTAGAAAGACTTTTTTACAACAATAGACACATGTTGCTCAAAATTTAGGTCTCTGTCCACATAAGTTCCCAAATCCCAAACAACTGGATCAGCTCTTAGGGTTGTATTGTCAATATGGTAGTTTTCTGACATAGATGACCTCCCAGAGGTACAATCATACATTTTTTAGCATTTAGTTTCAGACAGTGATTTTGACACCAGTTATTTATATAAGACAAGCCTTCCTGCAGAATGGCTGAGTAATTTAGGGATTCAATGACTGTTCCTAGCTTGCAGTCATCTGCAAACTTAGTCAGCCAGGGACCTTTGGTATTGGCTTTTACTTCAGAAAAGTAGATGCCAAGCAGGAGGGGTCCCAGCACAAAACCATGGGGGACCCCATTGGTGACTTGTATTTTTGTGGAGGTAACTTCCCTTATTTTGATTATCTGTGTCCTATCTGTGTGCCAGTTTGCAATCCAGCAGGTGACATAGGGATTTATTCCTATTTTATTAGTTTTTTTACTATGCCTGAGTGGGGAATTATGTCAAAATCTTTGGTCAGGTAAAAGTACATGGTGTGTACCATTTTGTCTTCATCCATTGCTTTGGTAACCTTTTCAAAAAATTCCACCACGATGAGTAAGCATGACCTGTCCTTGATGAATCCAAATTGAGATGGGTCCAGTGTTTGGAGGTTCCCTACTTCCTGATTGATTAATTCCATGATAAGTCAGTCCTTCCATGGCTTTGCATATTAGGCTGTTCAGACTGATGGGTCTATAATTGCCTGGGTCTGTGGAAGGTCCTCCCTTGTGCAGGGCTATGACTGTAGCTGTTTTCCATTCAGTTTTAAACTTCTGTTTTGCAGAGGAAGGCAAGGAGCACCATGACTGAACTTTAAAACTGTGAAAAAGAAAATTTCTAAGCATCTTTCTGATGTAAAAAAAAAACTTTCTCTGATCATAACCAAGTTTTTATATGTTCGATAAATGGATGTAATTAATCTAGTCCCACAGTAGAATGTAAGCAGCAGCCCTCACACAGCGACAATTGGAAGATGAACCCACATTAAAAGCTCTAATATACTTCATACTGTCATTTGTACCCCCACATCCGTCTCCTGTTGAGGTGCAGTTACTATGCCAGCATGTCATACACTAGTTCACTTCAAAAAAATGAGATACAGCTGTAAACTTCAAAGATGACATTGCTGCTATACAAATGAAATACAATATTTGAACAGATATAGTTAACTTATTTTATATATGGATGTCCTTTGCTACACTGTTCCCAGTTGTTATGTCTGATTGTCATTCAAAAAGATATCACAGTCATTAGGCATGACAGTATGGGCGGCTGTGGTGGTGCAGCGGTTAGCGTTGTCACCTCACAGCAAGAGGTTCTCCAGTTCGATCCTCGGCTGGGGTGCCTTCTGTGCAGAGTCTGCATGCCCTCCCTATTTTCATGTGGGTTTCCTCCGAGTGCTCCGGTTGCCTACCACATCCCAAAGATATAGGTGGATTGGGCACTCTAAATTGGCCCTAGGCTTGAGTGTGTGCATATGTGTCCCTTCTGTAGAAGGTTGGGTGCTGGGCTGGCAACTCAATGCCGTAAAACTCCACTGCCAATTGTGAGCGGACAGGTGATCCACTGTGGCGACCCCCTAACCGGGAAAAGCCGAAAGAAGAAGGCATGACAGCAGAGTCAGTCTCATTACCATAACATAATAAAGGTGGGATCTGGTGATGTGCAAGCTCCCATTGGTAGGCACCCAGCAGCATCATTGTGTGGAGGGGGTGAGACATGCCTGGTTGAAGTAACAGGTTTGCCTGCACCACAGGAACTCTTTTGTCAGCATGAATTTTACTAATATGTAAAATTGGTGTATTTTTTTCATTGTGAATATGTTGTTCAGCACTATATCATTGTACATTTATCCTATGAATATATAAGATGAATACATGGATCTTTTAAAAGTAGAGAATCCCATCACACTTCAACAAGTTCAAATACTACACATACACATATACCTATATATATATATATATATATATAGAGAGAGAGAGAGAGAGAGAGTTATTTATCAATAAGAGTGTATAACACTATATCAAATCCCACAAACAATGGCACTCAACATAGTAAAAACACACGGGCACACACCAAAGCAGTACAATCCCTATAACAAGTATTTTTGCAGGGGGTCAATCTCCCAGCACTTCTAATGTAGGGGGGCAGCCTTCCAATTATATATATGAACTCAGATTGCATTACAGTGAGAAAAGGGCATATTCTCAATCTCACTCAGAAAAAAAGCCAGCAAGCATTTAAAAAAAAAAGCAGACTGGCATTCAATCATTTTTTCTACCACTAGATCAGTAGACAGATGTGTATATATGATCACCTAAATGGCATATATATTTATTTTATTTTCCATTTGTTTACCGGGTTCGTCCAATTGGACACAAGGTGACCATTTTCAGTGGAGGCCTGGGGAGAAAACTCCAAATACATAGTAAAAAATTATAAAAAAATAATAAAAATAATAAAAAAATTATATAAACATAGCTATTTCGTACAACGAGCATAGAACAAAAGTAGTAAAGATCAGAGTTTTACAACTGATACGGCATACAGTGATTAGAATATTGAGAAACAATTAAAGAAGATATTATACAATAAATATAGAATTGTTTGAGCATACATTCAAAAATAAGTTTCCATAGACAAACAGGGTCATAAACTAGAAATCATAACTATAAAGGTGGCCTAAACACTTGGTTCACAATACTATGCACTAAGTGAAACTACACAGTACACCTGTGATTTAGGGATGTTGAAAGTCAGGAACAGGTGAAATTAGTCTGGTTCTGTACAGGAATATATCCAAGTTTTGAATAGGAGATCTTTTAGTAGGGATTTGAAAGTATGTTTACTATTTAGTCATCTAATGTCAGGGGGTAGAGAGTTCCAGGCCTTAGCAACTGCAAATGAATAAAGAGATTGGCCTGAGCTATGTAAGCAATTGGTAACAGTCAGTAGGGTGACATTGGAAGATCTTAGTTGACAAGCAGTATTATGGAAGGTGAGCAGACCAGAGAGGGCAGGTATTTTATTTAGTTGGTATAGCAATTGATGGGTCAGGAGAAGTTGATTGTATTTTAGTAGGTTAGGGAGTTCTAATCATCCTAGTTGTCTTAGGGAGAGGGAGTGATGAGAACGAAACTTAGCATTGGTTGCAAATTTTGAGATTTTTTTGTAGCAAGTAGATAGTTTCAGGTCAGATTTGTACAGGTTAGTTAGAACTGGGGAAGCATACAGTAAGATGGAGAGTACATGGGTATGAGAGATAGTGATTTGGGATTCCCGTGTGAGGAATCTCATGCAGCGATAGAGTGAACCTAGTTTTTTATGAACTTTGGCAATTGTTAGTGCTATATGTTTGTTGAATTTTAGGTTTTGGTCAATAGTTACACCTAGTAGCATGGCTTGGGTTACTGGTGTGATAAGGGTATTGTTGGAGGATGTTATTGAGAATGGTGAGGTGGGGGTGAAAGTTTTGGTTGGGTGGAAGATCATGAGGTGGGTCTGAGATGAGTTTAGTATGAGTTGGGAGGAATTTAGCCATTTTTCTATAGTTGCAAATGCTTCCTGGGTTCTATCTTGGGGTAATTGTAGAGTGGAGGCTGAGCATATAAGGGTGGTGTCATCAGCATACTGTACTATATTAGTTTGTTGGGTAGCCGAGGGGAGGTTATTGGTAAAGATGGAAAATAGTAAGGGACCAAGAATGGATCCTTGCAGAACACCTTGTCCCACTGGGAGGAGAGTGGAGAGAGAGTTATGCCATTTAACAGCTTGTTGCCGGGGGGGACAGATAATTTTTAAACCACAGTAGAGAGGAGTTATCCAGATTGAGCTCAGAGAGAGTTTATAGTAATTTGCACTGGGATACTGTGTCAAATGCCTATGACAGGTCTAGGAATACAACAGATACTAAGTTACCAAGATTTATTTGTTGGTTGACATGGTCAGTAAAGAATGTAAGGGCAGAGGTGGTACTATGGTTTGGCCGAAATCCATGTTGGGAATTTGCTAGCAGGTTATATTGAAGAAGATGATTCAGTAGTTGGGTGTGTACACGGTTTTCTAAGATTTTTGATAGGGGAGATAGTATAGCTATGGGGCGATAATTAGTAAGTTCTGTCGAGGATCCAGCTTTGTGTAGGGGACAACGTAAGAAATTTTCCAGAGAGAGGGGACAGTGTGTTCAACTATGGATCTATTGATGAGTACGGAAATAGGGCAGGCAATGGCAGAGGCGGCAATCCTGAGGTAATCAGGGTGGAGTTTATCAGCAGTGAGAGTGGTGGGTTTCAATTTGGCAAGGTGTTTACAAATTAGGTCAGTTGGAACTGGTTTGAGAGAGAACTGGGTGTTGGTCTTACAGTGACAGTTTTGTATTTGGGGGGTATTTGTAGTAGTAGCAGTGGGGAAATTGTTGAATAACATTTGGATGTTGGAGGTGAAATAGACACTAAACTGGGTGGCAATATCATTGTTATCACCCTCAGTGTTAGGGTTTGGGGAGGTGATTTTGCCTGGTTGGAGAATGTGGTTGATTGTGGACCAGAATCTTTGTGGATTGTTGTAGTGAGTCTTTTGTAGCTGGATGCAATAACTTTTTTGTCATTACATATTCATTTCTTTGCTTTGTTTCTGAGCTCTAGAAAGTATTGTTGATTTGTACTTGTTTTGTTGGTAAGCCAGGTTGTCCAAGGTATGTCTCGTTGTTTGAGTAGGGATCTTGTGTCCTTTGAGATCCAGGGGGCTGGGTTGGTTTTAGTATGAATTATACATTGTGGGGCCATAAGATTAAGGATACCTAAGAAGCTAGTATTAAAGTACTCCACGGCTTCCTATAATGGTAGAGTTTTAAGAGGCGACCAATTTTATTTTTTTAAGGTGTTGATAAATTGATCTGGTAGGAAATTTTTGGAACTACGGACAGAAAGTAGGATGGGGGTTTTATGGGTTTTGTGTGCTGTCTTAGTATGAATGTGGGTAGATGATCACTGAGGGAGTTGGATACTGTACCAAAGATATTGGCAGATGAAGACTTGCTGGTTAGGATCCAGTCTAATATGGATTCCTTTTTCGTGGATTTGTCCATACAGGTGGGGTTTGGATAAGCTGTGTGAAGTTAAATAGGTTTAAGTGGTACTTCTGGGGGGATGCCGTGATAAAGGCCCAATCAATGTTGAAGTCCCCCAGAATAAGTATTTCCTGAGGGAGGCCTGTAGAAGTCCAATGTAAAATGGACTCTAGAGTGGCAATATTGTCACCTGGTGGTAAGTAGACACCTATAATGTTGAGTTGCTTCTGCTGGTTTAATTTTATATTTGCAAACAGGGTTTCTGCATAGCCGAAAGTGGGGATATCTTTACATATTTGTTGGAGAGTAAGGTTGTGCCTGTAAAGTAGGGCAATGCCCCCACCTCTTTTAGCTATTCGATCTCATCTAAGGATGTTGTAGCCAGGAGGGGCTATGGTGGTATCTTTGATGTGGGGCTTCAGCCAGGTCTCGGTTAGGAGTATAATGTCAGGGTTATAGAAGGATATAGAGGCATGTAGCTCTTCAATTTTATTCATGATGCTGTGGATGTTTATACTGAGTATTAAGAGGTCAGAGGGTTTTTGCTTGCAAGGGATATTAGGTGCGTGTAGGTGTGGAGCAGTAGGTATAGTAGTGGAGGGGCCTGGGTTAGGGTGCATGTCGCCACTGAGTGCAAGTTGGTTAGTAGCAGTGGTTAGTGTGTGTAGATAATTGGCGATCATATGATGTATGAGTAAACTGGGTAGTTTTTTATAATTACTTTCTTTAGGGTTGAGCTTGGTGAGATCAAAGGGGGTGTGGTTGAAGATGGTAGGTGAAATGTATATGCAATTATGGTGGTGAGTGTTTGAATAGGTTAGCGTGGGTGAGTTTAGGTGATTGTGGTTAGTGATAGTGGAGTGGTTGGAAGTTTGATGGCAGCCTAGGGAGAAGAGAACTGCTAAGAAAATAGAAGGTGCAAACATGGTGAGAGTTGAAGGAGGTGGTGGTAGTGTATGTAGAGTCAAGTTATCTGGTTTGGGAGTTATTAGAGGAAGAAAGGATAGTGTGATGTGGCAGAGTACTACAGAACAAATTAATGGGCGGGTGGTGAAAGGAAAGACGGGGGAGTGGTTGGAGGGTGATGCGATAGTTTGGTGGGAGGTGTTATGGAAGTCAGGTGATTGTGGTTATGAATAAATTGGTGTATAAGTGGGGCAGGTGGGATAAGGGGGCAGGGTGGGAAGTGAAGTGAGCCCAAGCGATAGCGAGGGCAAACGTAGCGGGCTGAATCCCACTCCACAAGGTAAGGAACTCAGCAAAGAACTGAAACAGGGAACTAGAGTATGTAAGGTACTGGTTAAAGTGTGATTATATTTAACTGAGACTGGCAACACCACTGTGAGTTTTATGGGCAGCAGCTAACAGTAAGTCAGGAGGAAGGTCAGGGTCGACTGCTAATTAAGGGATGCTGTTAATTTTAACTCAGTTGCAAAGAAAAAAGGGTGGGGTCTATGGCAGGTCTTAGGGTCCATGCACACTACTCACTCAGAGCAACAAGTAAGATACTTTAATGAAAAGAACACCCACAGATTCTAATTACTTGTGCAGCTCTGTGGTGGAAGATGGTGGGGCAGGTAATAGACCGCCGCAGCTTCAGATCGCAGAGTACAGTTCCGAGGGAGAGGCAAAGCAGCAGAGTTAAATTTTCAGTAAAAAATGCAGCAGGTATATTTAAACACTGTAAAAGAGAGCAGAGATATAGACGTTAGGTTGAGGTGAGTGGAACCTCTGCAAATGGGGAGTGGGCAGTATTAAGCAGAGCAAAGAATACTGGGTAATAAATGGACAGACTTAAGCTAGTCATGCAATACCAGAAATAAAAACAGTATTTAGCCCTCTTTTATCAATGGTACATTGCTATATATATATATATATATATATATATATATATATATATATATATATATATATGTGTGTGCGTATACACATACGGTTCTATTGTATATGATCAAACTAATTTAAAGTTCAAACATACGTAATACCAAAAACAAAACATATCAAATTAAATAATATTGAGAAAGGAAAACTATTTCCTCTCCCAATATTAACAGTAAAACGCTTCACAACATTAGCCTCAAATTCATCTGAATAGTGGCAGTGTTACAAGAAGGTTTTTATGAATTTAATGTGTAGGGTTAGGTTTGAGGGAAGTGGCAGCATTAGGATTAGGGTTAGCACCCATTACTAAGGTGGTGCAGGGAGCCTCTCCCACGAACCAGGACTGTTAGGGCAAATAGGAGGACATCCTTTCTGTGCTTGCTAGTTTTGACAGGTACCAGTGAGGTCACAGTTAAAAGTTGGCTTATTTATTTATTTATTTATTATTTATTTGTTTGTTTATTAATTTATATTTGTTTACCAGTACTGACCAATTTCAGGCCCAGTCCATGTGAAATAGAAAATATTTCACAAAAATACAAAAATGTAAGCAATAACATAATAGTTCAGACTAAATACATCGAAACAATTGTGTACATACATTCCAGTGAACAAACACAGTGCAATGTACAATCAAGCATACAGTGATACAATATATACATTCATTTCAAAAGTGGGTCAATCTTAAATGGATCTTGAAAGAGGAAAGAGACTTGGAAAGTAGATAGGTCAGGTGATATGTCCTATGTTTAATCAGGAGCATTTGGCTTGGTTGAAAAAGTGCTTTGAAGATACATAAATCCAAGGGAATATAGTGGACAGGTGGTTATTTAGATTCATGCTATTGGGTAAAAAAATCTCCACACATTCACTATCCTCAAAATGTCTGCCAGCATGTTGCATAACAGTCTTTGAGGTTCCTTGTGGCCATTTATCTTTTCCAAACAGGCTCTGAAAAATGAGTGATCTCCCCCAAAATTATTTTTCTAGATAACAGGATCTGAGAAAGACCTGGTATGTATATATATATATATATATATATATATATATATATATATATATATATATATATATAGGTCTACCTGAATTAACTGAATCTGCAAATGACTGACAGCGAGATAGCCGACACCAGAAGATCGACAACAGAGAAGACTGACAGTTGAGAATCTCGACGCTGAGAACACCGACATGTTAAGGTCAGTGTGCGATAGGGATGGATGTTAGGGTCAGGGTGCGAGTGAGGTAAGTGTGCGATAGTGATGGACTTTAGGTTTATAGGCGGGTTAAGTGAGTTAGGGTTACGGTGCAGGTAAGGTAAGTGTGCAATAGTGATGGACTTAAAGGTTAGGGGCAGATTAAGTGAGTTAGGGCTAGGGTGCGGGTAAGGTAAGTGTGCGATAGTGAGAGACTTAAGGGTTAGCTGTGGATTAAGTGAATTAGGGTTAGGGTGTGAGTAAGGTAAGTGTGCGATAGTGATGGACCTTAGGGTAAGGGTTTGGGTTAAGGTTAGTGCATATATAGTTGTGTATGTAAGGTTTAGTGTAGGTTTGTAAGGTTTTTGGTGTGCTTGTGTTGTGTGTGCATTTTTCGGAAAAGTTATTTATTTTGTTGATTGTCGGGATTGTGGTTTGTCGGGCATGTGAAGTTTCGTTTTTTTGAACTTTCGGTTTTGACGTGTCGGTTATTTCGTTGTCAGTGTTTTGGCATGTCGGTCTTATCAGGTAGACCTATATATATATATATATATATATATATATATATATATATATATATATATGGATTCCTATTACAAGAACGAATGTTCACTACTTCGAACTTGTAATAGGAAGCCTCACGTCTGCAAAAGTTCACTTTAACGAAAGTGAACTTTTGCGTAAGTGCACTTCACCGAAAACACCGCAGCACAGTGGAGGACATAAAAAACAAGCTATGTCCTCCACTATGGTGCATTAGTCACAGTCCTTAGGGTTAGGGCATGGATTAGGGTAAGGGGATAGTTAGTAAAGTTATCCTCTTACCCTAACCCATGCCCTAACCCTAAGGTTCGTGACTATCGCACCATAGTGGAGGACATTGCTATGTCCATCTCTGTGCTGCAATCGTCACGGACCTTAGGGTTAGGGCACGGGTCATGGTAAGGGGATAGCCCTATGGGTTATCCCCTTACTATGACCCATGCCTTAACTCTAAGGTCCGTGAGTACTGCACAGAAGTTCAGTACAACACTCGTTCATTGTACTGAACTTTGCGTAAGTGCACTTTCGATTAAGTACACTTTCACTGCAGTGAGCATTCCATGCACTATTTTGAATTAGTGAAAATTCGATCTAGTGTATGGAACCCATATATATATATATATATATATATATATATATATATATATATAAACAAAGAAAAGTTTGATATGGGGTCTAGGAATCTGTCACACCCAGCTGAAGTGACAGCCCAACCCCATGTGCAAAAATGGAAAAAGGGGTTGTGGATGAATAGATGGATGGATGGATGGATGGATGGATGGATGGATGGATGGATGGATGGATGGATTTATAATGTGGTGTCTGACAGAAAGGTCATCTATCTTCTGCACGTTCTACAAACTCAGAATAGTCCGGCTCACTTTATTGACATGTCAAGCCCTTGTACATTAAAAAAAGTAAGCAAGAACATTGGAGTGATCAGTGGTTCTAGACCCTGTCAGCATGGCGATCATGAAAATAAACTAAAATATAACTCACATGCTGATAATACCCCTACATTTGTTTAGCATATGCCACACAATAATGCTAAGCTTTGATTAAAACTTTTAGCTTCAGTCTGTAGAGTTGCTGAACTAGTATGCTAAGGTCTCCATTTATCAATTCCAACGGCGAGAGATTAGTAGAAAATAAATACAGCTCATACTAATTTATGAGCCTAACAATATTATCACCACAATAGTAAGAACATTTTCTGGAAATTATCTAACACTAAACAGTCCTGCAATGCGCAGAGTACAAGATTCATGAACTGTATTTGTGTTTGTTAAACTTATATTACAAAAATATTCAACTTGCTCCTCCTTGCAAAAGTACTAATCAGAACATCCCCAAGGGATAGCATTCTGAAGTTGAGAACAACTGGGTACCTGTCAGAAGTAAGAATGTATTAAAAACAAATTGCTGGACTTCAAGATTGAGTCTTCAAACTACTGTGATGTCACATATATAAAATAATAAGAAAATAATTTTGACTGTTAACGTGTTTAAAACAAATCTATGGTTTCATTCAAACAAGTTTTTTTTCTGAAAATACCTATAACACACCATATACGTTATTTTTTACGGTTTTGTTAACATATTTAATTGAGGCATAGCTTTAAGGAAGACAACAGTGCCTTTAAGAGTAACCATTTTTATTGATAATAGAAACTCAAAAATGTAATACGACGAATGTGAACAATGGTAATCAAGCTATAATAAGATGTAAATCAGTACATATATTACTTATGCACCATAATGTGTCAGATGGGTCCAGATATAAAGTGGCATAGTTTATTGATAGAAAGTGAAAGCAGTGATATTGCTCAGGTTTGATACAATAATTCAGTTAGCAAGACATTAATTATATTAAGAAATACCATTTTTATCTGTACCCTCCAATGTGAATTTCTTTACCTCCCACATCGTAATAACTAAATCTACTAATTCCAAGGTCTCTCTAAGATGGAGAAGAAAATACTTTTTTCTCTCTCTTTCTCTCTTTCTGAAAGAGTGGTGACAGTGGAGTTAGTATATATAGTTAGTAGAGTGATGGGGTCCCCATATGGTAAAGCACCCTACAAAAACATAATTTAACTTGATATTATGATATATATTTCTGTTGTAACTTCACTTCAGTTTCCTCCAGTATAAGTACTGGCCCCTTTTACAAGATTGTGTTTTCAGTAGTTCCTTCATGAGATAATTCAATTACTTCATTTCCACATTCTGGAATTCATTTTTATTGTGCTCACATTTTCATAGTAACCCAGAATCAGATGGACCAGCCAAAATTCTGAGATGTTGTCAAATCCGTTTTCCCATGGGTAGCACATGTGATCTCACTGGACTCATAAGTCACCTTGAATTGGAGAGAGCAGAGAAATAAAGCTGGACCTCATCCCCTTACCCAGGAAAACATTACTTAAATATTTGCACCAGAAAGTTCCCCCAGCACAGGTCTCACCCCCTCTGATTACTAATGACAGAAACACAAAGGAGAGTAAGGAAAGGGTGGGTAGGAACCAAAAAAAAAATATTTTCATTATAAAGCACACCTCTTGTCACCTTACAATGGGCAATGCAATTTGATGGTCGGGGGACAAGTAGTCATAAAAACCTTCAGAGGAGGAAAAGAAGGACATACTGGACACTAACATCAGTGGTAGAATATGCCAAATGTTCCTCAGTGCCCCTTATAAAAAGTCTCATATCACCACTGATCCCAAAGAACAATAATTGTAAGCTGTCACAAAATTCAAAAATAAACATAGCATCAGGTAAAGAGTTGCATTATGCTGTTTAACTGCTGGACTGAAAGCTGTCTGCTGTCCCATGGCCTGCAAATGGGTCAAGTCTGCTGTGTTAAAGCAGCAACCACACCCTAGACCTCCTGGCCTTTTAAATAGCTTAATGATTGATTATTTATTTATTTATTTATTTGCTTATTGACATGTGATTACTAGAAAAGTCTGACTGGGTAGGAGTCCATTTTTAGTGGAGGCCTGGGAAGAAAACTCCAAAGTATTACAAAACATTTTAAGAACAATAATTTTGCAGTTTTTAAAAGTATTAATAATAATAAAAAACAACTACAGTTTAAATAACTACACCAGATTAGACATAATATGAAAGCATTGGTTAAGAACAAATACAAGTTATATGACAACAATTTAATAGTTTGAGCAATTTTAGCAAGTTTCTAGAAAAAATAATGGTAAGGTAGTATAATACAAATAGGAACTGCAATACAAAGTGAGAGAAACACAGGCTTATGGTATATTTAGAGAGAAAGCCAGCTGAGAGAAACTGATAGAAGTAAGGAAGTGAATAAAGAAGGGAGTGTGAGGAGATATGAGGTACGAATATGTATTTGTCACATTTACAGATATAGTTTATCCTGGTGTTGAGCAAGACCAGATAGCTTTTAGCTAAAAAGTCTTTCATTTATTTATTTTTTTATTTTATTTATTTTTTATTTTTTTATTTTACATTTGTTGACCGGGCTAGTCTAGCTGGATATATTTCCATTTTCAGTAGAGGCCCAGGGAGAAAAGCTCCACACAAGATACAACAAAATAACAAATTAGTGAAAAACTAATTAATTGATAAAATCAAAAGAAACACAAGAAATAGACAAGCCATACAATTGTATAATGACAAAAATACAAAGTCAATTAGAGAGGATATTAATTTGGAAAAAAAAATAAAAAGCATATTAAGATATAGAGAGAGATTAGGGTACAAATGACAAAAGGAAGAGGGGGTGTCACACAAGTTAGAAGAGAGGAAGAGGAGGTAAGGCAGTAGATAGAGGAAAGAAAGAGACAGATAAGGCAAAGAGAAGAGGGGGAAGAGAAAGAAAGGAGAAGGTTAGAGAGAGGAAAAAAGTTCAAGGGTCGAAGGATAAAAGGTATTAGCTAGACTGACTAGGATACACATAGTAGTAGGAGAAAGGAGGGAGATAAGGAGATGAGAAGTTAGTCTGGTGTACTACAAAAACAAAGCCAGTGGTTTTGGAAGTATAGTTTAATTTTTTGTTTGAAGAATGGTTTTAATGGACTGGAAGGAGGGTATTGACCTGATGGATGCAGATAAGGAGCTCCAGGCCTCAGCAACATAGTACAAGTACAGACAATGCCTGGCAGATTTGATAGGTTTATGGACAGACAGAAGTTTTTGGTCATTGGATCATAATGACCGACTGGGAACACAGTTGTGTAGAAAGTTATTTAGTGCTGGACAAATAGATGGATTCTGTATAATTTTATAGGTGGTAAGAAGCTGTATATATTGATGTATTGTTGATGGTGTAGCTCTAACCAATTTAGGCTTTTTAGTGCTGTACAGTGGTAGGGTCTGAAAGGGATATTTGTTGCAAATGTATCCACTTTATTATTGGATTATTTACGTTTTGATATTTGCGATGCCCAAAGGTTAGTAAGGATGGGAGCACCATGAGGAAGAATGGGAAGAAATAAGCAGTGGCAAATGTAACTTTAGTTATGTCAGTGAGAAAGGTTTTTGGTCTAAAAAGAATATCTAGTTTTTGATGAGATTTTCTTATACAATTTGGTATATGCAGGTCGAATTTAAGATTATCATCTGCTATCATCCCTAATAATTTGCTATGAGAAGTGACTTCAGTGGTTGGTTGTATTATCGAGAGAGGGGACTTAAAATTTTGTTTTTTCATGGGAGAGTGATTTTGGGGAAAAAAGTAGTATTTTTTATAGGGTTGAGCGTAAGTTGTGAGTTACAAAGCCATGTTTCAATTGCTGTTAAAGCTTCCTGAGTAATTTTTGGAGGTGTGTCATATTATCAGATGTGCAAATGTGTGTGGAGACATCTGCATACTGTGTTAGAGAGGCCTGTTGTGTGGCTGTATGGAGGGTGTTGGTACGAATGTTAATGAGGAAGGGACCATGGATAGAGCCTTATGATACACTGGTGGTGAATGGGAGATATGGAAAAAGGGTAGAGTGCCATTTTACTGACTGACACCTGTTGGATAGGTAGCTTTTGAATCATAGAAGGTTGGGCTTATAGAAACCTAATGATATTTGCAGTAGACATTTGCTGTGACAAACTGTGTTGAAGGCTTTAAACAAGTTTAAAAATAAGGAGGAAACTAGTTTGCCATTATCTCTAGCTTTATTGACAGTATCTATATAGGTTGGAAGTGCAGTGTTAGTATTATCGGAAGGACGGAAGTCATGTTGTATGGGGGATAGGAGTTCTTTCTTTCAGAGAAAGTTTAGCAATTGTTTTTGAATATTTTTTTCAAATATTTTGGAAAGGGGGGATAAGATTGCTATAGTTCTAAAGTTAGTAATGTCTGTTGAATCTCCTCCTTTGTACAGAGGGATAATGTGTGACTTTCTCCAGAGAAAGAAAATATGGGATTCCTGGATTAACCTATTTATAAGGATTGAGACAGGGTAGGCATTACTATTGGCATATTGGAATTGGACAGCTGACTCTAGGTGAATGAAAATAACTTTCAGCCTGAGGTAAGTTTGGAGTATAGCTCTCAACCTTCCATTTCAAAAATGAGGAACACTCGCCTTCATAATGTGGAACAAATGGGCAAAATGTAGAACACATACTAATGGCTTACTAACAACTTCAACTAGGAAGGTCATAGGATGGTTAAAATATACTGGTTTTACTTATAAAGAAGATCATTTAATGAATTAATATGATTAATTTCTATTTACCATGGATTTCACTTAAAAAAATTCCTAACACTGAATGTGTGACAGATTCTTTCAATGTGGAACTTTGAGGAACTTCGAGGAACATGAACTTTTTAAGACCCCAAATGAGGTACGTTCCTCGTAATGAGGTACACTTGAGAGGTATGGTTTGGAGATCTTACGTCATTGAGTCATTTTATTACACTCATTTTTCTGTTCAGTTTCATGACTGACAGATTGGTTACACAGAGAAAACACTTCTCTTTCCTCACTTTCACCTTCCCTGACCTTATTACGCTAATGTTTGTATTTTCCAATGATTTTAGTTGTTGAGATCCAGAAGGTTGATCATTTTAGTCCTGACCCCTTAGAAAAATAATAATTTCACGCACATAGTCAGAACAGTATACTCAGCCATCTCTTGAATTCCTCAAGGTAGTACGAAATGATAGTCAGTATCTGAAATTATTTCTCTTTGGCACGTTTTATGGTAGGTGTAAATTCTTTGCACTTTTTTCAACAAGTTAATCAGGTACCACCTGTAGTTTAATGAAATTATTTAAGACTCAGATATTTAAACTTCTGTAGCTTTGCTGCCCATTTTGCAAAATAAAGGCATAGATGTTTCAGACAAGCTGAAAAGTGTATTATCCCTCCTAATTACAGCAAAGTGTCATCAACCAAGAAAGTTCTCCAACACCACTACTCCAGGCACTCCTTCCACTCAGGTAACCCTTTAGACTTCAGTATGACTGCTTTCATCTATTTCTGAAGTCACTGAACATTTTGGGAAAGTATTTTTCCAAGTGTTCCTTAATGCTTAGAACAGAGCAATACTGTTTTTTATTCTACATTCAGCTCATTTCTGTCTCTGTCCAAAAGGGTTGCACTTCTGAATCCGGCCAATACATATTCTACATATTCTTCCCAGACTACAGTGTTTTCTATTTAACTGAGTAAGTATCCACTGTCGGTGTATACGGCATGTTGTAATATTTGACAAGGAATCCTAGATCACCTCCAGCATTGCTTCCAGCAAAATGCTAGCTCCTTATGAAGTAAATGTGGCTATAACATGCAATTACAGTACAGGTCCATTGTGATCCAGTTTGTAATGCTACAGTACTTTCATATTATCCTATTGTTGGTTCCCCTTTATAAATGCAGTGCCCTAAAAATGGCACCCTTGACATATCAGGTGTCAAAAAGGTATGCAGGTATTTAATGGTTGTTTTTTGCCTTAAATCTCAAATCAGAAGTTAAGAAGTAAAAGTAAATATGAATATCTAACCCCTTATTCAAAACACCATATTAGGTTATTTCTTATCTCCAGCTGTAATCTCAGAAATTAAAAGAATAAATCAAAACAATTAGCCATGTTCAATTCAAAATATAAAATAGTAAAGCTAATTTAATAGGGTTAAATATTGTAAATGTAATACTTAACTGGGGTTGGAAGTTATGCAGGGATTTACTCCTGACTGATTCCAAGTGTGAAGATCAAAGGATCAAATGCTGGGACCGGAAGGCAGGCATAGGCTTTTTACTATGTCAAAAAATTACATTTTGCAGTTTTGGCTAATACGTTTTTTTTTTAAATACCATTGAATATCAAATCAAGCAACTACATTCAATTCAGCGTACAATAACAAAGTTTCAATTTAGCAATGGTACATTGATTGTTAACATTCTACTGTAAATTAGATAGGATGTTTATTGTATGTATTACCAGTGCAGTTCTTTCATTTTTTTTTATTTCTAGAACTCTGCTGAGGGTTTCACAGTGTTAGTCTGTGGTGCAGATTCAATAAACCCTACATGAGCTGTTAAAACTGTGTCCGCATCGAGGCATAACATGCACACAGTAGTGTATTGTTTAGTATTCAGTAAGCAGCTCTACACAGTGTACAGAGTCATACAAACACAGTAAACACTGTGGTATGCTAATTACAGCACCAGAAGGTGAATTGTATGCTAATTCACCACTGAATTGTATGCTATTCCACCAATCCAAGATGAAGGAGCTTTTCAACAAGCTATAAAGCAACCGTGTGGACTCAGTACTGGTTTTCCCTATGAATTCCAAAACTTATTGGAATACAGCCACAGAAAGGAGTCTATACAGAAATAATTTTAGGGGCTGATGTTGCTTTAATTAATGTGTATGTGAAATAGGCTGAAGTTTATGCTGATGCTGCTGCTAATAGGCTGGGCCAAGAAGGAAGGAATTTTCAGACCCATTTAACTTATCACAGTCTGCATGAGGTGGAAATTGTAGAGTGCGACAGGGTGGATAGAGACACACTACAGAAACTCTGCAAACTCTGTCATCTTTAACTCAGAATCAATACTGGTGGAGACAAAGGTATGTGTAACACTTAGAGTTCAGTGGTGGCTCATGCCATCGGACTGCAGGACTGCAGGCCCCCCAGCTTTGAAGAAAAGATTCAGATTGGTAGTTTTAATTTGTAAAAATAAAAAAATATTTATAAATTAAAATAAGCAAGTCTGACTGACTTGAATTGCGCATGCTCGGCGAGTTCCGGGTTTTTTTTTTTTGGGAGGGGGGTTGTTTTTTTTTTTTTTTGTTTGTTTTTTTAGTTTCTGTAAATTTGGACTGCTGTAAAAGCAGTCCACATTAAGGAGAGAAAGGCATTGGTCTGATGCCCAGAAGTCTATGTGGTTAACCGCACAGTGAAGTGGAAGGGGGTTGGACTGCCACATCCGCAGTCACGTACGTCACATAGATGGCTGGATGACTACTTATTAGTTCTCACTCTCTTTTTGAATAAGAGAGCAAGAAACAATCAGTAGTAGCAGGCTGCAGCACATTACATTGGACTACTTGCTACGGTGCTACCATTGCATTAACAACTCTTTGATAGCTACTTAAATCTTTGCTTAGTTTGTTAGGCTTGCCCGGCTTACAAGTTGCAATGGAGAGTTCAAGCAGAGAGGAGTCAGTCAGATTTCAGTTTGTGATGCTGTGACAGAGATGAACACAGTCACTATTTTTTAACACTTCTTAAATGGAGGTAGTTTTCCAACTCAAGTCCTATGCTATGTCCACAATATGCAATCTCTTTTTAACTCAGCAACATAAGTTGCCATGCCAGAAAGTTTGTAGATTGTATATGTTACAATCACCAGATGCCCCTTACTATGAATCTAACTTTAGAATACTTTCAGAATCTCTGCTCGGTGTTACATGATGCATGTCAGAACAAGAACTGAGTGTCTTGGAGGCGTTTAATGTTAATTAGGTACTATGATTTGTTATTGTTTTTTTCCCTTACAATTTTGTTTCTAAAATATTTTCAACTTTTCCTAGAACCAAAAGCCGTGACTGTTTCAGAAGTTATCAGTTAATTGATGTAGTATAAATAAAGCATCTGCCTTATTACTCTAAATCATATAATCCATTCTTGTTCATAACCTTTAGAACTTATTTTATAACTGAGAGGAATGAGTGAAAAAATATGCAGTTACAAACATTTTCAGTATAATAACAGCAAAAATACATCATAAACATTCTAAAATTGAATTATTAATTAAACCAGAACCCAGACCATTCCTGAATATTTAATAGAAATCTGTGAATATCTATATTTTGCTAAGTGCATGTCACATTCTATACTGTTTATTTAATTTTAACATTTGGCATTTAATCAATACTACTGTTTACAGTTAAAATAAAAACAGGAATACATCAGATTTTGGACTTCTGCTTTATAAATATGGTATCAGAGGAAGCACAATTGCTAGCTTCACTTTACATAATGAAGTAATCATGAGAGGGTACTACTGTTTATCATGTGTTCTCTTGTTATATCTTATATCTTATTATTATCTTACTATTATATTATTATATCTTATTATACCACTTTTGTAATATCAAGTTCATATGTTGTCAGCGTCTCAGTACATGAGATCCTGCTTTGTCTCAAGTGTGGCAGTTTAGTGTGACATTGCATAAGCTGAAGAGGATGATTTGCTTTTCTTTTCTTTTTTTATGTTTCCCTTTCTCTGGGTTTATATGACTTCAGAGTATTCTATATAGAGAGAGACTAGGGACTAGGGTAAGAGAACAGTGTCCCCACATGGGGGTGTACAATTGTATCGTGGTGTTTTGCAGGGTTTGCAATATGAATAACTGTGTACCTATAGCAAGTTATAAAATGGCAAAAATACTCATTGAAAAAAAAACAAATAAAATAAATCCATTATAAATATCCCTAATTGTTGAGTAACTAAGTAAACTAGATCATTTCCTGAATTTGTAATGAACACATTTTTATTCTTTCCTAATTGTTTACCCTATTAAATAATTTTCATTTGTTTAATCCTTACTATAACATTTTAACCATATTGTTTAAAAATAAATTGCATTAGATTTTTGCCTTATCTGTACGGTAACAGTCAAAAAATGTTAGCTTCACTTCCTATCCTCACAAGCAGGCACAGTTCAGAATTTTGATTGTAAGCATGCTACTTAAAAGATAGCCAGCTCTCAGAAAATGATGCATTAGACAACTTGAAATTTTAACGTTTGGGTTATGTAATATATAGAAGCAGTTCTCAATTCTCTTCTAAAGTAAGTGGTTTATGTACAGACTAAAAAGTTTCTAACTATTTTGCTATAACCAATAATATCTTGATTTTCTGTTATTATAAGAAACAAGACCAGGGGGTATGGCCAAGAATGAGCCTTGAGTAGCAGCACTTTCTCTCAGCTCTGCCTTATCATATCTTTTATGACAGAAATTTTTAATTATAACTAACTAAAAAAAATTTTTTAATATATTTGGTTTCATTTAATAGTCTATTTAGTTAGTATTAAAAATATTTTTTAAGTTTTATTAACATTTCCTGTCAAAATATAAGAGACAAGTTTCTGGCATCTGACTTCAACATGAGCTTCACAAAATCATCTCATCAGGACTCAGCATTAAAAAAAGGGTTTCAAACTCTTTTAACTACTATTCAGGAATGGACATGAAGACTGATGTTTTTAAAGAAACCACTTCTCAACAAATAGAGACTTTACATCAAGACCTTAAGCAGCAGAAGAAACAAATTACTGGTATTAAAACATCACTAAATGACATGGATAGTAGAATACAACGAAATGAACATAATTTATAATTTCTTCTAAAGCAAAATTCCCTGTTTCAAATAAAAATAGATGATCTAGACAATAGATTGCAAAGAAACAACATCAGGATATTTCAGCTACCAGACAATCTGGAAGAAAATAATATGGAGAAATGTTTAACTTCATGGATACCTGAAATTTTACAACTTCCTGAAGCACTTTCTTTTGGTATAGAAAGAGCCCACAGGTCCTTACCTACATCTAAAAATACCAAAAGTAATTCCACAAAGTCAGTCATAGTCAAATGTCTATCAAAACATTATAAAGAAATAGTTTTGAAGACTGCATGGTCTAAGTCACTAATCAAATACAAAGATAACATCATTTGTTTTTATAATGACTATTCTACATCTGTCATAACTAAAAGGAAACAATTCTTACCATTACTTAAATAACTTAAAAAAACACAGATAAAGGTTCATCTCCTTTTCCCTGCAAGGCTGAAAAATCTTCCTTCAAGATGATCTGAAGATATTTGAGGAACTAGATGCAGCTATCAGATACATAAAATCTACTAAAATATTGGAAAAAATAGACAAAATGGACTGGGCTAGTTCAAGTCTTAAAATAATTGCTGAAAATGGTACCTGGAAAACAGTTGAACACAAGAAAAAAATCAAAAAATAATGTTTTACAACATGGATTTTATATTCTTTTTTACTTACATATAATTTTCCTTATGACCCAGTAGTCAAGGAAAATGAAAATGGTTCAACAAGTGAGTGCTGTTCTAATCTTTATTATATTGTGTTTTTGGATTATGTTACCTATTGATTAGTTTATTGGATTCTTACAATACCTATTAGTATCTTGTTTTATCTTATATCTTTATTATTAATTTTAGTTCTCCTTGTATTAGATATTTTTAAAAATACATATAGTAAATACCCTATATAAACCTGCTTTAAAATACATTCTGCTTTATTAAAAAGAAGATAATTTGAATATTGGCCCCTTACTTGCATATGCTTTTAAATACAGTCCCCAGGATTCACGAATCCTCCGTGTAAGACTAAAGTAGTCTTACACGAAAACGCCAGTCTAAGAGTAAGACGGCAGTGCGCCATGCATATTAATGAGGGCACGCTGCCTCAACTCAAAGGCTAACATGGAGCATGCACGAGTGCAGGGGGCGTGTCGGACTGCCGTGCTGTCCAAAAATCCATGCCCCTGCAAGTCTCTCAATTGGGAAATGTCAACTGACATGAGCGAGTCTGCTCAAATGTGTACATACCCAACACTACCCTCCCCCACATTCTAAACCCCAGTACAATTACAAAATGTAAAACTTTTATTTATTTATTTATTTTTTTTTATTATTCCCGATATAGCTGCCCGTATTTGCACATGTTTGCGCGTGTTTGCATGTGTTTGCCCATTGCTTAGCTACAGTTAGTAGTCAAGACATCAAAGAGGATAATAAGAAACTTATATGCAAATTAAGCAAAATAGCAATAGCGTAGTGGTAGAACCTTCGCAAAAAAAAGAGGCATTCCTGGTTCGAGTCCCACCACTCCCCTTTTTATTTTCTGTTGGAAATCTGTATATGAAAAGAATTCCTGACATTTATCATTGAAATTTTAGTAAAAAGCATTGAAATGGCCTATGTAGTAGTGAACGAATTATATATATATATATATATATATATATATATATATAAGAAAGTGAAATGGTTATGCATACTGATGAATGCATAAGTAACATATGTTAAGAAATGTGAAGCACTGCTAAACAAAGTTTACCAGTATTAAGCACATTTCAGTATAATTGCTCATACCTTAGCACTGCTTTAACTAGCGCAATAGCTTTGCGCGGAGCTACGCATCGCGCCAACTAGTGCAAACAGAATATGTTTGTGCATAGCTGCATACTGCGCTAACTAGCATAATGGCGGGCAACGTTGGGCAACGTCGAGCAACGTAGAGCAACGTTGGGCAAAGGTGAGCAAAGTCGGCTAAACACAGCCACACCTCCTAGCCAGTCTGGCCAGTAGTAAAATAAAAGGCAATGATATGCCTCGAACCAAGGATACTGTGCACCATAATCACAGTACTGAACAACTAAGCCATAACAGCTTTTCATATGCATGCACCTTCAACACACACATACGTATCAATAGAAGTTTACCCATTGCTAAGCAGGTGTACTTTCAACTGAGTTTCTTCAAAACCGGCCAATCACAGATAAGTGCGGGAAATGAGGCATATTTAAGCTCCATAGGCAGGAATACTTGCCATAACTGGTTGTAGCTCCCATCTGCAGTCAGCATGGCTGGTGTTGGAGAGGGCTATCAATTTCGAGCGCAATGTTGGGGCATTAAGGAGTCAAAAGTAATGGTTTAGCTCCTCGTCCATAATCATGAGGAGAGACTCCTACAGGGCCAGTTCCAAGGCACCCAATACAAAGCATTAGCCTGGAACCATCTAGCTCATGATCTCACCAGTGCCACTGGCGTCCCTCAGACTGGTGAGCAGGTCAGACACCACTACTCAGACCTGAGGAGATGCAAGGAGGACCCACTGAACCAGTGGATACAGGTGGCCCGTGGGATGGAAAATGCCCCACTACTGAGTAGGTAGCCATGGAATGAAGTATGTAAGAATTGCTATTGTAGTCTATATTATGGATAGGTATGTCTCAATATCACTTCATTTACTTCACAGCTGCAGGTGTCCATGCTGTGAATCAGCAAGCCTATGCAGATAGGCTGCTAAGGCTGCGCCAGCGGGTAGGTTAGTAATTATTTTGCATCTATTGTTATATAAAATAAGTGAGAGAGCCTGAAAAAAAGTGTTGTGGCCCAATAATAAAGGTATAATAAGTCTTGAATAACTTCTCTGCATGTACTGTTATATAAAATAAGTGAGAGAGCCTGAAAAAGAGTGTTGCAACCCATTAATAAAGGTATAATAAGTCTTGAATAATTTCACTGCATGTACTATTATATAAAATAAGTAAGAGAGCCTAAAAAAGAGTGTTGTAACCCATTAATAAAGGTATAATACATCTTGAATAAGTCTTCTGCATGCACTGTTATATCAAATAAATGAGAGAGCCTCTAGAAAAGTGTGTTATGTAATTAATAAAGGTATAATTCCTGGAGTGTGTCCGTGTCACTTTCTTTGATATGTTGTTGTACTCTTGCATTACAGAAATAGTACTGTTGTATTAAGCGCTGTCAACCCACACTTGGGTAGGCCCATATAAAGTGGATGAAGGGAGTGCCAGTAGCTGTTAAGCATATATACAGTCCTCAACTGTTGGTTCATGGCCAGCATGTACAGGTTAATCTGGCACATGAGTAGCTTGTTATAGTGTTCCCCAGAAATGTCAGTGTGCTGCCAGAAATGTAGGGAGCTGTTAAAATATAACTGATAATGTCACCTGAACACATCTAGATATGTAGCTATATAAATATAAATATAATATATAAATACGTAGCAGTAACATCTGCATCCTGGACAGTTTGTATGTCAGATACAGGTCAGGTATATAAAGAACTAGCAAAACCCATTTCACAATTTAACAGACATTGCCTAGTGTAATAATACATGTAGAGGATATATACCTGCAATCAATAGGAATGTAGTGTAAACTATAAGTATATATAAGTTGTTAATGGAGGTATCTTTTTACACCCTACTGTATGTGCATAAACAATGCAATTCCACACCTCAATGAGTATGTCTAATCTCAAAACATTTGTTGGGACATATGTCCTATTGGTTTATAAACATCTGAATTTACTTTGATGCATGTGCCCTGTTCAAATACCACAATCTTGGTGGCCTGTTGTCACCAATTAATCCCGCATGCTGTTGGAATGTCCACTGTTGTTCTATATATGCATGTGTTATGCTTGCTGTTCAACTGTTTGAACTCTGTTGTGTTGGGTTAATGGGAATACTACTGCATGCTGTTACAACTAATTTGGAATGCTGTTGGCTGTTACAAACCCATATTGTCATTAAATCCTCCTAAACGTAGAACGTATGGGAAGGCCGGTCCCAGCGGACCCACCTGTCCCACCTCAGCTGGCAATGGCACCTGGCAGCAGCAGGTCTGGTGCCCAGCCCGGGACCTCTTCCTCCATTGGGCCTGTGCCACCTTTGGGTGGAAGCACTGCAGGGGATGAGGCTCATACCCCTGTGCAAGTGTGGGCAGAGGAGGGGCTCCTCTCACCCTCCGAACGGTCCAGGCTGTGGTGCGTAGATAGATCCAGCATTCTGTCACTGATCCTCTACGCCAGCTTGAGGCACGAGTGGCATGACTCACAATTGAGCCTGGCCCTCCCACGCAGCCACCAGCACAGCCACCCTCTGGTCTTTAAAGGTGCAGTGGTGACTGCCCATGTGTGAGGATCTCAGTTCCACTGTCGCCATCTGTGGGCTCATGGGCTTGCGGTTTCCAAACATCCTTCCCCGTCAATGTTGTTCACCCCCCACATGTGTCATATTCCACCTCTGTATGTGTCTTGTTTGTCCTATCTGTTTACCTCCCAAACCTACCTCACCAAATATACCTCCATCCTCTACCCCACATTCCACTCTCACCTGGAAAAAGAAAGAAAAGGATAATCTGCTCCAAAAAAAAATTACGCCCCATACATAGTTGTCCATTTTGCACACATGTCTGCTGGACATATACAATGTAATTTAATTGGCAGTACAACATACTTTGTTGTCCTCATCCCTCTCTCAGGGGAGGAAGGTTTCATATTTTCCTCCAAAATTATTGCATATGCACAGCTGTTGCTGTAAAAGAAATTGGCAGATATGGTCCTTTCCTACACCTGTCCTGCACATCCCGAGCTGTTTTCCCTACTGTCTTTCCCTCTTTGTGCCCCTTTTTCACCACTGTCCTAGCTCCTCATTTTCTTTTCTTTCAAAGAAATGAGCGCGAGGGGTTAGCTGGAGTAAGCACTTTTAAGCAGTAGTTAGCGGGTTTGCATGAGTGTACGCTTGTGTCCGGTTAGCTAAGCATTGCTAAGCTTCGTGCAAACCCGTGCAAACCCACTTACAACTGCTTAAAAGTGCCTTAGTCACCCTGCATGTCAGGGCCCTTGTTCTGCTCAGCAGTAAAATAAAGCACCACTGTCAGTCTCGAACCCCAGACCTTGGACACACTAGACTGCATGAAGTACCACTAAGCCACAGTAGATATACAGCAAGTTGTTGCTGAAATAGATATATCATGCATCAAAATGAGTGAATGTAAAGGAAAAATAGGAATGCCATAACACAAAACCTGTTCTGTGGAACTTTACCAGCAGTTGTTGTGGACTTGCATTATATGACTGTGATAAGAGAACCAGCCATTCTAGTAGTAAATGATGTTACAGCAGCACTTTACAACCCCCACACAGTATCATAGCAGGACAAACAGTGGCATATCTGATTAGGGCAGAGGACATACATCCCAACTGTGACTACATTTCAGGGATGTCCCTGATTTTGAAACATGTGTTAGCTGTGCCCTTCTGAATCTCCTGAAAAGTACTGACATTAGGCAGAAAGGTGGGGTATTACACCTAATGAATAATAACAATATGTAGGAGTTAGACACCGCTTGTACTTCAGAAAAGGTGTAGTAATCCATATGCACTGGTTGTCCCGAAGTCTCCACTTACTGTCTCTAATATTTTGAAAGTGTACCTCACTTTTACCTACCTTTACCTCACTCTGTTCAAATATGTACCTGAGTGTTTCAGAGGCCTGGCCGAGGCAGAAACACACAGGCATATCAGCTTTTCTGCTGTTACACACTGTGCAAATAGCTTTGGAAGGAGTTCCACAAGCATACCCTTATGTAGGAGTATATGGCAGCAAACAACTGTTACAATGCCATTGTACCAGGGCTGAAAAGACCTGTGCATTGCACAGACAGAGAATAACAGCCTAACATCTGGCTACCATCTGGATAGGTCCACAGTTGGGAGCTATGCAGACAGACTACTTGCCTTGCTAAACTAACAGGTACACAGCAACCCTTTAAGTCCAGCAAGATAACATTCACACAATAATACATAATGCTCTCTGTATGTCTGCATCCCCACCCAAATGTACAATATACCTGTGTGTTCAGGGTCAACCAAGGATGTAGGTAGGCATACTCAGTATTGGAATTGCCCAGTTTCCTTGAGCATCCTGTGCTAATGTCAACAATAAAAAAGCACAAACTGTGCAGAAGTGAGTACATTAATATTCACAGTATAGCAGTTCACAAACAGTTCATGTGCCAAATGAATACATCTCAATAACTACTTTTGTATGGCAGTTAATTGTATAAGTAGAAAAGAAACTACATACTCCCATGTATCTTGTGTTAGCATTTGTAGGGGTGAGTACAATTCTACACTGACAACTGTGTACTGGAAGTGGCAACATTCAGGTCTGAGTACAACATTTAAATCACTGGCTACACCCCTAGCTTCAGATATAAGAACTATACCAATCTTCTGACTTAAACAACAGTATCCACAGCAAACAAGCATGGGCCCCACTTTGGAAAGCTGAAAGGGCTACGCCTACCTGACATAGCAATTTATAGCATTGGGTTGCTATGACAGTGAATACTGCAATTACCACACAGCAGGCTGCATGCAATTACCAAATGGTGGCCACCAATTGGTGCAGAGGCCATCACATGCACATGTGCAGATACCTATAAAAGCAGGCTGTACTTGCTGCCCACACATGCAATCATTCCATTGCAGATATTGAGAGAGAGAGAGAGAGACAGAGACAGAGACAGAGAGAGAGAGACACACACCCATATCAACAGAAAAAAAAGCCAAAGACAGACGGAACATAATACTACCAACACATACAAAGGAAAGGTATATAACAGATATGTATTTACTGGCATGTAGTAGATGTTTTTGAAGAGTACTCTACATACTTTGAAACATCCATATGTGGCAGCAGTATATATCTATGCACAGATGCCCTGCATAACTACTGCCATGGACAAATCAGTGTGTAGCTGTGTGCAGTGGGACATAACTGTGACATATGTAGTTCAGCATTAATGTCAAACATCTGATCCATGTTATCTGTCTTCTGTACAGTAGTATGGACAATGGCTGTTTGGGGGAGTAGCGCATACAGCTATATAAACATGGATGTGACAGGGTAACACATGCATGATAGTCATAGTAATGTGTAGCTTAGCATTGGCAACTGCTGTACCAGGCTAATATGCTAATCTAGCATTTGCAGCTATATATACACCCTCTAATATTACTGTGTGCTCACATGTGACACCTGTTCATGTTGCAGCAAGGCCCAACAGGTCAGCTGTGAGGTCCAGGGACTTACAACAGTGTGGACCTTGTGTGTGTATGGCACACACATACGGAGAGATATATCTGTGTCAGATATATTAGCATCTGTACATGTGCATAGAGCAAGGGACATACTGCAACTGTTTGTAAAGGGTGGTCATATATGTTGGTGAAGGTTGTTATGTGCATATTTGTATGTAGGTTGTAGTGTGTGGCAAACAAGACAGCATACAGTGCTGGTATATGACATGTGGTGGTTAAACGCTGTGGGTGTGATTTATTAGGTTTGCAGTGTTGCAGCCAGTGAGGCTTGCTAAAGCTACATGGGCTGAGAACACCTTCAATGCATTTCACGCAAGACTGTTTATATTGGTTATTATTACATAACTGTATACCTCACATCCTTCACATAATTGATATTCCTACCATGAAAGGTGGACTGCATATGTGCCTATATGTATATCTTTATGTACACCAATGGATGTTTATATGTATATATATATATATATATATATATATATATATATATATATATAGAGAGAGAGAGAGAGAGACAGAGTCATATTTACTGCGACAGATGCCTGGTGACAAAGCTTTGCCTCAAGCTCAATGTCGAAAATGCATTGGCATCCCATTTGGTAAAAACTCTGTACCCATGAACTACCACATAGGTGGTAGTCGACTTAACACCGAAAGTGTGATAAGAGACCATGGGACACAGGTGGACAGTAGTCTCCCCTTTGATAATCACAGTGCCACACTAGTCATGTAATCTGACTACATGGCACACCTCATCACAAAAGGTGTGTCATCCAGGGAAAAAGAGGTCAGTGTTCGCCTCTACTCATCACTCACAAAACCCATTATAGAGTACAATGCCCCTTTTGCTATGTACCTCACAAGACATCTACAGCAACTGGAAAGTCCACCGACATACCTCACAAAGAGTATTACTGGCCTCAAACAGATGCCCTATGCAGACCGTCTCACAAAACCACAGCTAGACTGTGTCACATACCGCCTACCCAGAGGTGACCTCTGCCTAACATACAAAGCTATGTCAAACCCAGAGCTGTTGGACATGCTCCACGTAAACAGATCACAATCCCTATGACCTACAAGCTCTAGGGACCTAAACCTTGTCACCTCAATAAACAGAACATGCTGGGGGGATAGATTCCTATCTCAGAGACATCCCATACTCTGGAACAAACTAGCTATCAATAGCAAACAAAGCTCTTCAGTAGCACTCATCATGAATAATCTTGATGATTGGATGGGAGATAGGAAATACACCACGGGAATCACCTCTGTGGCTCTGCTTAACAGGGGCACATGAAATTAAATTACTTGGGTGTCAAAGGCCAGGGTACCATCTGGCTAGGCTTCTATAGGCCCTAGGGCCAATAGCCTATTACCTACCTATGAACCAATACACACCCACATGTACTTGTTGCAATAATTGCTATGTTAGGGTGACTGAGTGTGATGGTGAATGTGTCACAGTTGTGCATATGTGGGATAGCTTAGTGGGAAACTGTTTCTGTCATGGTATTTTGTATCCTAGCTCTAATCCCAGCAAAAGATGTGTATGCTATTGCTAGGCAGAAAAAACAGTATAGCATATGGTCTGACGTAGTCCCTTGGTGTTAACTGGAGTGTGCCATTGGAGGCTAAAGCAGTACATGTATGCTTATTGATTGGTAATGCTGGTGAATCCAAATCCTGTATGAACTGTAGTACTACCTGAAGTTGTAGGCCTAAACAGCACAGTATGGTGTATGTCCACATTGCTTGGAACCACTGTTTTGTGTGTTCCCTGTAGTCCTCACAGATTACATACCTCAGGCATAAGGTTTTGTAAGTACTGACACACAGTACTGTATGGTACACATGTAAAGCTCATCTGGGTTGCCATACCTTTGTGTCTTGTATGTATGTCTGATGTGTGTGTGGATATGCCTGTAACATGCCCTCGGTCATATGTGTGTTACAGGATATAAGTGCGTATCTAGCAACATGTATAGTCTAGCACAGCAGTATGCCACCTATATTCATGAATGTGCACATATTTTAGGCAGGGGTTTGCCATCAACAACTAGCGTGGTATACTGGTAATACTGTAACTGGACTTTACAATCATTGCAATGGATGACATATTTCTTTATGCATTAGCTTGATATATACCTCCTGTGGCTAGGTGGTGTATTGTGTCGCATACAGTGTGCCATGTCCTGTTGTATAGTCTTACATAGTGGTTTCTTTTTGTTGCTGTGCAGAACATGGTTTAATATATAGAGCATGCCAGGCACTGTCAGGCAGTTGTGGGTTGAGCACTGATATGTGGTATTGAAAGTGTGTATCCTCTGACAGACAATAGGTTGCTATTTATGGCAATTCAGTGATATCTGTACTGTAGAATGTTGTGTGCCACATGACTTGCTCACACATATTGTTTCATTGTCTTCCAGGGTTCATGGCCCACTATCGCAACCCAACCTATAGTCCTGCTGAGGATGACGTCATAACAACCAGTCTGGTTTAGCACTACACACTGCTTTTCTCAAGAACCAGCCAGGACCAGCATGAGCGGACTGCACTGTGGCAAGATGTTGTCCATAGGATAAATGACATAGGCATGCATAACCGGACATATGAGCAGGTACACCATCACTGCAGTGATTTACTTAGACATGTGCAGCAGCATGCGTCTGATGTCCGTAGACAACAGCTTGCCTCAGGTGGTGGGGTTACCATCCACCCCCCCCCCTCACCAGAGTGGAGGAGCTGCTCCTGAGCCTGGTGGCTCCTGGCCAACAACAACAACAGCAGACATGTATCATCATAGAGGCTGGAGCCACCCAGCAAGTTCACACGGAGCGTGCAGGTAACATGGCATATCTGTAGACTACTGTTACCTCTATTGGTAGATCATGCATATGTGAGATGTGTACTGTGTAGTTAGAAGATGTGGAGCCTGGTGTTGTGCAATACTGATAATTTGGAACATGATCTGTAGGCCTGTGACTGTCAACCATTGTACTATTGTAAGATTGCAAACCCACAGTAGCAATGTCACAGTTGTTGCCACTGACAAACTGTCTCATATCCTTGTAGGTCCCTCTGGTGTGACAGCAAGGCAGCAGACCCATGCTGGTGATTGTGTTCTACATTTAATATTGCAAATAAAATGTGCATGTCATAGGTGAGGTGTAGGCCATGTACACATGTAACACACCTACGCATAATGCATGCTGTGCATGTTTGCTGTGGGACTATGCACATCTCAGTAACGTGAGTAGCTGCCTCAAGCACATGCAATACACAGAGCATCCCAAACAATTGTGGCTACACTGTAGTGGACATTGGATAGGCAGAGTCGATACACATGCACACAACATACACAACTTTGTCATATGCAGTACATGTTAATATGCTACACATGGTGTATTCAGACATCCGCTGTAAGGTCACACTCCAGTATCCCAAATGTCATCCACACAGCACACATAATATACCTGAGGGGTAGAGGCCTATCATGGGGTGGTGCGACACTCTTCAACACACAACACATTCATGTTAGGCAATGCTCCCTATTGGGCACCTTACAAACCCATGTAACAACTGGCTGTGAAATGGTGAATGTAGCCATGGTACTGCAGTTCAGGTACAGCATGATGGGTGCTGGCCTGGCACACATTAGTAGCCTTGAGTGACCACATGATGCTGCATGATGACGGCTCATGGTACTACATCCCATCCAGTTACAGTAACCACAGTACTACACTTAGCATTCATTGCTATACACCTCAATGTTGTGTGTGTGCAAACATATGCACCTATACACAATATGCATAGCAATCATTATTTGCACAAAGTGATACATATATGTCTTGTAATGCTATTGAGTATATAGGTCACATGACACACATTGGGTATGTGTGATGTTTAATGTTGCAGTTGTGTTGTAGTATGCCATGTCATGGCTGGCACTGGCATATCCACAATATATTATACACTCACCATAACTACTGTACAATGGCTATGTTGAGCAATGGTATTCCATCAGGTATACATGCACCACTCATCCTGTGTGTATACATAGCATGCATGAGCTAAACCTGTGTCCACAATTTTCTGCTAAAGACACAGATGCTCTAATCAGTAATGGATATCTATGTGACACACAGATACACATCCAGCCATGGTATGTATACCTGTGAGTGATGGTGCACAGCACATTGAAGAGCTTGTAATACTTGCAGAGCAATGTTGTGTCCATGTACACATTGCGTTCCAGGTTGAGGCCAATCACTGAACAACAACACACATGCATCAAAGCCATGTATACTGTTATTAGCACGGACTGTCTACACTTGCACTGCATGCTGTTGAGCAACACATGTCCTGCATGCTGACACATGGGATATGACTGTTTGGCTTGTGATACTGTACCCCACCATCAACCGCTATTGAGTATGTTCTGGATTGCTGGTGGAGTGTGTGTGTGTGTGTGTGTGTGTGTGTGTGTGTGTGTGTGTGTGTGTGTGTGTGTGTGTGTGTGTGTGTGTGTCTGCTTTAGTGAGGAGTGTATTTGTGTTCATGTGTTCATGTGTGCATGCGTGCATGTGTTCATGTGTTCATGTGTGCATGTGTGCATGTGTGCATGTGTTCTGACGTCATGTACAGGTCGTAAAGTGTGTTTCCTGTCTTCCTTTCACAGGTGCTGAGGTTGGGCTGGTTCACTGCAGCAGGGAACCTGATGTCACTGACACAAATAGTGATAATGAGTATAGGTGTGTTGAGGCACAGGCATGTTTGCCAGGGTCTGTTGTTGGGCCACCAATCGACAGTACACAAGTGTCCACCCCATCCAAGCACATAGTCATACTGCCAATACATCCATCATCACCAATGCCCTTAGCTGAGGGACAGTGTACAGTCAACAATGGCCAGGAGAGTGTGGTATCTATGGCACATGCTTCCAGACACAGCAGCCATACCCAGATGTCTGGAATGGTACCACACAGACAGATGTCCAGGGGTTCTCGTCGGAGCACTGCTGGTCATCATGCCCCAGGCAGACGTGCCACTTGTCTTACAATCTCATGCATGTTCCAGGCTGTCATGGAGGCACAGGCACGTATGGAATGGTACACCAGACAGGGACTAAGGGCACAGAGGGCACATAACACTGCTTTAAATTACAGTATCCATGACCTAGCAGGTGCCATCCATAATTACACTGAGGTCACTGATAGACGTTGGGGTGAGACATTAGATGTCCTCCGCAATGTCATGTCCATGTGTCAGGACAGTGCGGGATGGTTGAGACGTCAACGTGGACATATGCCAGCAACATCAACAGCTGGCAGTCGCAGTGGACGTCCCTCAAGTCACAGCTGCTCCTGTAGTGGCAGTACCAGCCCCAGCAATGTTGGGGGTGGGCTATCCATAGACCGTCCTAGAAGACCACGTGCACGTGGCTCTGGCCAGTCCCAGCAGGGACCTGGGTCCAGTGTACATATGTCTACCTCTGAGGATAGTACCCAGTCTGGCTTAGTACCTGATACTGTCAGCAGCACCCCTGCCAGGCACAGGTACCGTATCCATGGCCAGAGACAGTGATCTGTAAAGCCTGGCAGGTACAGTCTGTGGCTGTACCACAAATCCCCGTATATGGCAGCCACATGGTGGAACTGTGTGCATGCAGACACAATATTGTTACTGTAGAGGGAGAGAAGTAAGGGTGGCATTACTGGGATTTGTGAGTCATGCATTTCTTCTAGCACTGCAGATACTGTTGGAACCAAGTAAATTCAAACACAGTAGTGTTTGGAATTGCTTTTCATATGACACAGTGTTAATGCCTTGGCTAGGTGTAAGAAAGTGATTCCAGCAAAATTATCTAATTCTATATTCCTATAGGTATAAGATAATCTAATTCCATTCCTATAGGTGCAATCAGTGAAAGTGAGAACAGAAGGGAAGTGAGGGTGCGGCCTTTACAGAAACCATGTACAACACAATTTATGTTCTATATAATGCACTAATTCTGAGCGCATTGCTTTTTGCAAATATTTTAGGGAGAGTTGTTAGTTTGGAGACAGGTCTGTAATAATCTGTAGAAAAGGAAGTCAATTTATTCAGGTGGCACTTACCTTGAAAGGCCCCTAATACAAAGTAGGACTAGAGTACATAGTGCTAACTTTCACCATCACACTGGATTGCTAATATCTGGCCTTAAGCTTCATGTCCAAGTCAGACTGAATTTGGCTTTATTTTATTACAGGACAGGGAATCTGTAATCTTGATACACTATAATATTTTGCATTTACTGATCATTAGTGGCAGACTGGCTGCAGTGGTGCAGCAGTTAGCATTGTCGCCGCACAGCAAGAGGTTCTCCGGTTCGATTCTCGGCTGGAGCACCTTCTGTTCAGAGTCTGCATGTCCTCCCTGCAGTCAAGTGAATTTAAAGGCATGCAGGTAGGTGCAAGCATGTGTGGATATGCCTTCTTTGAAGATTGGGTGTCGGGCTGGCAACTCGACACTGTAAAAATTCACTGACAATCATTAGCAGACTGGAGTTCCCTAACTGGAAAAAACTGAAAAACAGTGGCAGACTCAGGATGGAATCCTTCTGCTCAGAGAATAGAAAAAAAATCATTGGCAGGGTGTTAAACTCCTGTTGGTAGATACTTTACACACTATGTGGTTTAAGGATGTCAGATTTCTTACAAAGGATTTTATCTACCTGAAGAAGAATTTTTAGAGTTTGTTAACTGTTAACTGCCGGTACCTTTATTGCTATTTGTTAATCCCCACTCATTAATTCATATTAGGATAACTCAAATCTTATTAAGGGCAATTAAATATATCTGCTACCTGATTATTTTAAGTGACATATAAAAAGCTATACCCTGCAATCAAGCACAGAAATTTTGATCACAGTAGAATCCTTTCGATTGCCTTTACATCCATTCATCCCAGGTCATAGATGAAACAGATCATTGGACTAGCTTATCTACCTGGTTGACAAACAGTAAAATAAATTAAAAAATTCTCAGATATTTCATGTAGTTAGTTCAGTCATCTGGAAATAAGAGGCTATTTAGCACTTAGTAGGCACAAGGCAGAGGGAGTAATCCTGGTAAGAGTGCCAGTCTAGGGTAAGGTGTATACACACACACACACACACACACACACACACACACACACACACACACACACACACACACACACACACACATAAACCAGACACCTTGGGCTAACACATACCCACACATATTACATCAACATTGGCCCATACCAGTACTCTTGGCCCTCACACACACACACACACACACACACACACACACACACACACACACACACACACACACACACACATACATGTCGATTGTATGGCTCAATGTAGGCCTCTGGCAAACCAACAACACACCCTGTGAATATGATGAAACCTGCGCCACCTCCTGTCATCTGTAACATTGATGCAGGAACAGGCTAACATGGTGCTGATGCACAGGGTGACTTTATAGCAGTATAGCAATGTTAGCATGTTGTCAGCAGTAAAGTGTAATGATATCCTTGAAGGTGTAGCTGAGCAGGCATGATGCATTAAAGTTATGATTGTCAATGTAGTATTGTTTGCACCAGTGTTAATTCCAATAGTGTATTGTCCGCCCACGTGCCACTTGGCTGATGTGTGTAATATTGGCAGCATGTGTTAGAGAGTGGACAGTATGTGTGGGATGTGTGCAGCACAGATTTGCAGGTGTACATTTATGAACATGGTGGAGGTGCACTGTCTGCATGTATGTGCATAGTGGACACATGGGCAGGGTGACATGCCCTATATTACACAGTGTTAACACTCCATAGTTTCTATTGGTGGGCAGTATGCATTGTACTACACACATTTTGGAACTTGGGTACACATGTGTGTATGACATGGTTTGACACTGTGCTGTGGGTGATACTGTTACTATCTGTTATTGGTTTGCATTCTGGTAGTATACATAACCTCAACAGCCTGACCATAAACAATCGTTAGATGATGTCTCGACAACTGACACACAAATGTAGGACACACAGTAACATTTGGATCCTTCAGGTACTCTACTATGCCAGTAACCAGTGGTATTCACCTGCACCCATTCCTGGGACCACTCCTGTTTGGCATATAGCTCTCTTAGGTACACGCAAACACAGTAGGGATATGTCCGTCCATGTCTGGAAATGTATACTGTGGCCTATAATGAATTCTCCAGATGACACACACATCCTCCACAAGGATATCATGCAGACAGATACCTGTTGTCAAATCTATGCTGTAAAGCTATAAGCCAATTAAAGCATAGTCATCCACCTTTACAAAACATAGTATCCTCACAGTACCACATAGGTAGTAGCCCCCAACATGTTGAACAGGTACCAATGTGTACATACAGCCAAGTGTTATGTCATCTCTCCTTTGGTAATCACATTTCCAAAGGTATTTTGAAATCTCTCGGTGAATCACACAAGCAATAAGGGGTCTGCATGCATATCCACAAAGGTTGTTGTACACCTATAATGAATAGCCATCATTGACAGACTTTGCTGCATTTGAACAGGTCTGAAATATACCTCAGGCATAAACCCTCACTCACACTATTCAATAGAAACTGTAACGAGTGTGTGTGACACGGATGACCTAGGCCAGGGATGACTGCATTTGCTGGGCTTGTCACAAGCATACAGATGTGACCTAAGGTCTGGAAAGCGGCAGCACAATCTGGCAAAGATAACAGATGTGTTCATGGAGAAAGCAGGGTTCCCACCTATGAAATAATTGAGGTCACATGTACGAATATGTATTTGCCACACAGCTACCTGACGTGCAATGCACATACTGTTGTCATTGTGATATGTCATACAGTAGTAAAAGCAAAACCCACAACACATTGACCAGCTGTTTCACACACATAGAGCACACACATCAAGTGCAGGATTCAAACCCCTACCTATGATACTAGAGCAGTACACATTAACACGACATGCTATACACATTACTGGGAGCTCTCCTTTCCACAGGTATATTTGTAGGATGGTGACATCATCAGACTTGACAAAGACGAGTATACCACTTTTAAGGTGTTTCAGTAGTCTTCAAAAAGGTTGCTCCTCTCCAAGGAGACACACAAACACACTCACATATAGTTGGCAAATGCAGAATTCAACCCCCTACCTAATTACTTTATGATACTAGAGAAGTACGCATTAACACAATGCTCTATACACATTACTGGGAGGTTTCCTTTCCACAGGTATATTTGTAGGATGGTGACATCATCAGAATAGACAAAGTGGGTTACATTAGGTGACATTAGGTATTAGGTGGGCTACACAGAAGGAATTTCTAAACACTTTGGCAATGTGATCATCTAAGGAGAGTTTACTCTCTACCTAGGACCCCAGGGCCATAATTACATTATCCGTACATACTGGATTACCACCTATGTGGTAATTTGTGTGCACTTTGTTTTATCCAAAGGGGATGACTATGCATTCTTTGGCATTCTGCTTGAGGGCATTGTTTTGACACCAGGTATCTGTCTCTGTAAGACCCTTCTGGAGGATGTTTGGGTCAGCCGTAGAGTCGATTATGGACCACGGTTAGCAGTCATCTGCAAACTTGTTGAGCCATACTCATCCCGTGCTTGCCTGTACCTCCGAGCAGTATCTACTGAACAGGTGGGGTCCCAGGACCAAGACCTGTGGGATGCCATTTGTGACTGGTTTAGAGTCGTACATGGCACCCGAAACTCTGAACATGTGTGTTTGATCTGTGAGCCAGTTGTCCACCCATCCTGTGACATAGCTGTTAATGTTCAAGCTGGTAAGCTTGTCTATGATGCTAGAGTGAGAATGGTGTTGAAAGGCCTTAGTGAGGTCCAGGTGGACTGTGTGGACTACTTCCACCTCCATCTATGTCCTTGGTAACTGTTTCAAATAAGTCAACTAGGTTTAGGAGGCAGGATCTGCCTTTAACAAAGCCAAGTTGGGTAGAGTCCAGTGTCTGGAGGTCCCCAATGTCTCTGTTTATGGGTTCCGTAATAATTTGCTCCATAGCTTTGCAGACCAGGCGGAGTAGGCCTATATGGCAATGGTTTCCTGGTTCTGTTGTGGCACCCCCTTTGTGGAGCTGGATGACTGTTGCTGTATGTCATTCTTTGGGTGCATAGCCTGTGGTAAGGTTGAACCTGGACAGTGAATGTAGGTGAGGGTGTAGTTCCTTTTGGGGATGGTGTAAGTTGCAGCCTGGGACACCATCCAGTCCCATTCATGCTGTGTTCTTAGCTTTTGAGAGGGCTGTTTTTACCTGCATGTCCATGAAGTCTGGGGCTCTGCATTCTTCTGGGATGGATGGGGGGGTTTGCACTGAACTTGTCCCCCAGGATGTGGGCAATGTAAGTTGGTTCAGTGTATTTTTTGCCATTTTGCAGTAGCTGACAGCATATTTAAGGGTTGCCACCTAAATGTTTGGTATAGCTAACGAAGGCTTTGTGGTTGTTATTCTTACATTCCTTGGCAATTTGTCTTTAGAAACTGGCCTTGGATTATTTTATGAGCGATCATTGTTTCTTCCTAATAATGATCAGTGATGCCTTTCCTTTTGTGAAGTTTGCTCTATCATGTTTTTGTTTCCTCCTTCTGTTGTATAGCTTATTTATGGGCAATGACCACCAGATTGGTTTCTTATTTTTGGAGGAGTGCATCTTGGTTTTATTTGGGATGTCTCGATCCATGCATCCCTGTAGATGCTCATAGAATGCACTTGTAAATGATTCGGCAGATTGTATAGCATTATCCTATAGCAAGGGGGCTTTGGAACTTTCCACTTTGGTCTTGGGAAGTGTGCAGTTTGCTTTTGAAAATGTCTTCACAGTGGTTTCCTTGACTGGGGGGGGGGGGATATGGATGTCCAGTGTGATTACTTTATGATCTGATATTACCAGTGAGGGGTTTATCTCTGTTGTGGAACACTGGTACCCCATGTTGGTGATGATCAGGTCCAGTATGTTGTCACCTCTAGTGAGCGTGGTGACCAGCTGTTCCAGGGCGTTTGAGTTTTTAAACTCTAGGAAACATTGGGAAAAGGACGTTGTACACGAGTAATTCTCCCACTCAATGTTTGGGTAGTTGTAATCTCCTCATATAATGATGTTTGATAGGACCTTTATATTTTCCACTGTTCTCAGGAATACTGAGTGAGGTTCCTGAAACAAGGTAGGTGATCTGCAGCAGGCTGCAATCTGATAAGCAGCTTTGCCCAATGTTAGTTGCACTTGCATGGTCTCCAAGGCCTCATGCTGTGCCACTAACCTGAAGGTGTGAGTATCCATAAGGTAAATGGATACACCCCTTCATTTTGTATTTCACTCTGGGTTTTGGGGCCGAAGATCAGAGGGATTGTGAGTGTTTTACATGGAGCATGTCCAGCAGCTCTGTGTTTAACATAGCTTTGTATGTTAGGCAGAGATCACCTCTGAGTAGGCGATATGCGAGAGAGTACAGCTGGAGCATTTTGAGATGGTCTGTGTATAGCATGTATTTCAGGCTGCTAATGCTCTTTGTGAGGTATTTCTGCAGGCTTTCCAATTGTTGTAGATGTCTTGTGAGGTACATAGCAAAAGGGGCATTGTACTCTATTATGTATCTAGTGAGTGATGAGTAGAGGGGAACAATGCCCTCTTCTATTCTGCATGAGACACCTTTTGTGATGAGGTGTGCCACATAGAAGGATTTCGTGACTACTGTGGGGATGTGATTATCACACGTGTGTCTACGGTCCACCTGTGACCCAAGGTCTCTTATCACACTTTCAGTGTTAAGTATACTACCGCCTATGTTGTAGTTCATGGCTACAGAGTTTTTACCAAAGGGGATGACAATGCACTTATTGGTATTGAGCTTGAGGCCATGGCTTTGACACCAGGCATCTGTCTCAGTGAGGCCCTTTTGTAGGATGTCCACATCTTTAGTATTTACAATTATGGCTCCTAGTTTGCAGTCATCTGGAAACTTCATTAGCCACAGACCTTCCATGTTAAAGTTTACTTCAGGGATGTAGATACAAAACATGACAGGACCCAGGACTGTACCCTGTGGTACTGAACTCGTCACTGGTCCAAACTACCTTCACAGTGTGTGTTCTGTCAGTGAGCCAGTTGGCAACCCATTTTGTGTCATAGCAATTTATACCTAGTTTAGTGGGTTTATTTATAATTCCAGAGTGGGGGATGGTGTTGAAAGCCGTGGCAAGATCTACATAGGCTGTGCGAACCACCTTACCCTTGTCTACGGTTCTGGTGACTGCTTCAATGTCGTCTATCAGGTTTAGGAGACATGATCTACATTTTTACAAACCCAACATGGTTGTGGTCCAGAGTTTGGAGATTACCAATGTCTTTTTTTATAAGTTGTATGATGATACATTCCATGGCCTTGCAGACTAGGCTCATCAGGCTAATGGGGTGCTAGTTCCTAGGGTCCGTGGTGTCTCCACCCTTGTGTAGTGGGATAACCATCACTGTGCACCATTCAGCAGGCACAAAGCCTGAGGTGAGGCTATGACTGAACATGGTACGTTGGTGTGGTGCCTGTTCGTTCTGTAGTTTGTGTAGAACACAGCCTGGGAAGCTATCTGGTCCCATGGATGCTGTGATACTGGCTTTGGAGAGTGTTTTTTACCTGTGCAGCCGTGATGACAGCAACTTTGTAGTCTTCCATTATAGAGATGTACTCTTTCAAGGGTGAGAGGGGGTAAAGTTAGCACTGATCCTATCTGCCAGGATGTTGGCAATATCAGTTGGGTCTGTATATTTAGTGCCATTGAGCTGTAAATCAGAGCAGATCTGAGTGTTGCCATGACATGGACCTGTCTGTTGGGCAGAGATCTCCTGAGTAGACAGTATGCAACAGAGTACAGACTGAGTTAAATTCAGTCTTGTTGCATGGGGCAACTGTTTGAGGCCAGTAGTCCTCCTGTTGAGGTACTTCAGTGGTCTTTTCAGCTGCTGCAGGTGCCTAGTCAGATTCATTGGAAGTGTTTTGTGGTACTCTCTGATGGGTCTGATGACTGATGAGTAGAGGGAACCTCCTTTGACCTACATGCAAAGACCTTGGCAGTTTGTGGAAACACATAGCATGATTGTCTGACCACTTTGTGAATGTGTTTCTGGAAGTAGAGATGACTACCCACATGTGTCCATAGATCCCTTATTATCACCTCCACATTTAGGGTGTTGGCACTTATGTGGTATTTGTATGACTGTAGCTCGAGGCCATAATTTTGACACCACATCTGTCTGACTGAGACCCTTTTTAAGGATGCCTCTGTTGTCCCAAACATCGATTATGACAACTTTTTTGCAGTCATCCACAAACTTTGCTAAACATAGCCCTTGTGTGTTTGACTGTAGTTCTGAAAAGTATACACCAGACCGGAGGGGTCCCAGGACTGAGCCATGGGGGACAGCAGTTGTTATCAGCTTGAACAGGAGACCACAATTCTTACCTTGTGTGATCTATCTGCGCCCCAGTTGGCAATCCATCAGATGACATACATATTTATGCACAGGTGGTTGATTTTGGGATATGACATGTGTCTGGGATGTTGGAAAAGGGCTTTTCAAGGTCTATGTGAGACGTGTGTAGCTCATTTCATTGATGTATGTCCTGGGTGACTGCCTTAAAAACAGTCTAGCAGGTTTGGGAACCATGATCTGCCCCTGACCAAACCAAAATTGGTAAGGTTGGGTGTTTGTAGGCTCCCAATAGCTCTGTTTATGAGTTCCATCATGATGAACTCCATGGCCTTGCAGATCAGGCTTAATAGACTTATAAGACAATAGTTCCCATGGTCTGTTGTGCACCAACAATTGTGGAGTGTGCCAAACGTTGCTGTAACACATTCAACAGTTTCATATCCTGTACAGAGGGTGAGGCTCAACAGACTGTTCAGGTGCAGGGTCTGTTTGTTCTGGAGTTCACTTATGACACAACTAGGGAAACAATGTAATCCCATAGATGCCATGTTTTCAGGTTTGGAAGGAGCTGTTTACACATTCTATATGTGATATCTGTGCTTTCACAATCTCCAAGTATGATGATAGGGCCTTTTGTCAGTGAGAGGGGGGTATGTATGTATGAGCCTGTCTGACAGGATGGTGGCAATGTCAGTCATTTACAGTTTGCACTGACTCAGGACATATATGAGTGTACATTGCTATTTATGACATAGTGGAAGTAAGCGTCATGGTTCTCTATGGACTCCTTCACAGATTATTTTGCCAGAACATGGATTGGATAATGTTTGGAGTGCACATTGTTTATTCATGATACTGATTGCAGGTTTATCAGTCTTCTTTGCTTTTTCACTTTCTGTGAACAACTTAAGTACTTGTGGTACATAGTTTGGATATGACAGGGTCCCAATATATTATATGTGTCTGTTTTCATATAACTGTGTGCACAAGGCAGGATTGGTGAATAGTGACAGGTTCCTGGGGTAAAACATATGCAACTGCCACTGCTGTACTCCGACATGGCCTAAGTGTGTGAGCATGCCCAGCATGACCTTTCAGTATGTTGTTGCCTGACATTTGCTTCATTTATTTGTGTGTGAGCACGCCCAGTATGACCTTTCAGTATGTTGCTGACTGACATTTGCTAAATTTGTTGAAGTGTGTGAGCATGCCCAGTATGACCTTTCAGTATGTTGCTGACTGAAATTTGCTAAATTTGTTTAAGTATGTGAGCATGCCCAGTATGGACATATATACTATATGTGTGTGAAAAATCAAGTTGTTTTTTTACTTCAGGGCCCACTTTTGTGTTGTACATCAACAGGAAACATGCTGTGCCTGCAGGGCTTCCATGAGTCACTTTGCATAGACTTATCAACATTTCTACATTCAGGGGGGACAGCTATTATTTGTACATTTCTACCCGGGGGGCACACCTGATTGCTACTGTGGGTGTACATAGGATGACACTTATACACATTTGCTAGGCCTGCACTGCTATGTCAGGTACTCCATTTCAGTCTGTACTGTTGCCTATCATACTGGCTTGAGGCATACTACTGTACTACAAATCTTAGCTTCCAATTTCATGTATATTAGTTTGTGACTTCATAGCCTACCCAACCCACATCACACTGCCTGGCCTGCTGTTATCTGTCTGCATAGGCCTGGGGGGAAGTTCAGAGGGCATGATACAGCATTTTTTTGTGTTTGCTTTAGTCTTCAATTGTCCTGCTGTGTCTGTGCCAGTGAAATGCTGTCATGGCTTAGTGGTTTAGTACTGTGACTATAGTGCACAGTATCCTGAGTTCGAGCCCTGTCACTGCTTTTTATTTTCCTGCTGGGCAGACCTGACTGGTTAAGGAACGGTAAAGAAGGTGTGTGTTTACCTGACTTTGCTCGACTTTGCCTGACTTTGCCCAACATTGCCCAACATTGCTCGACGTTGCACTAGTTTGTGCGGTGCACAGCTCTGCGCAATTGTGCTTAAATATGCTAAATAGTGGTAAACTGTGCTTAGCACTGCTTTATATTGCTTAAAATAGGGCAATTATGCCTCAGGTGGTGCTGCAGGGCTGCCTATGTCAGATACACATAGTACACTCCCTATACATGTTTGAAAACAGGGAGTGTCAAGTTAGGCATCCCTTTTATTGTATGTGCGAGTCAGAGAGAGGTGTCATTTCCAGGGTTCCTACTGAGTCAGGGTATGTGCTATGAGTTGCCTCTTTGCCAAGGCCAAGGCATACTGGGCATGCATCCTTCTTCCTACTGGGGCAGGCTAAGGTTGTTCCTCCTCCGAGTCACGCTGTGCCTGTGCAGGCCTTGGCAATGGTGGGGGGCTGTTTGGCCCTGCCCCATGCTGTTCCTGCTGCAGCTGTTTTCGCAGGATCATATTGTGTAGCATGGCACATACCATGACAATTTGGGTACATGTAGTTGGTGAGTACTGCAAGGCTCCACCAGATGTGTCCAGGGACCGGAACCATGACTTGAGCATCCCAAACACATGCTCAATAATGTTTCTTGTTTGTGCGTGTGCCTCATTATGGAGTTCTTGTTCAGGTGTGTGTGAATTTCTGATGGGTATCATCAGCCATGGCTCCAGTGCATATCCAGCATCCCTCACTAAGTGACCGCCAGGGATGTCCCAATTGGCAAATCTCTGGTACAGCTGCATCAGATGCCAAATGTGGGAATTGTGATAGCTTCCAGGGCAGCCAGCACACACATTCATTATTATGCCCTGGGCATTGCACACGACCTGGCAGTTGATGGAGGGGAAGCCCTTGTAATTGATGTAGACCCTACCCCGCTCACCAGGTGGTGCTTTGATGTGTATGTGCATGCAGTCTATTGCACCCACTATCTCAGGGTATTCTGCTATTTGGTGGAAAATACGCATATTGCTGGCCAATGCCTCACTGGAATTGGGGAAATATACATGCTCACCGACATGTGCTGACATGGCATCCAGGAACTGGCGCAGTACCCTGGATGCTGATGCCTGTGAAACCCCCATCATATCACCAGTTGGTCTCTGGAAGGTACCTGTAGCTAGTATTCTTAGGCCAACACATACCTTGGTATTCACTGAGATGGGTTCCCCCCCTTTTGGTTCTGTGTGTGAGGCGTGGCCGGCACAGCTCAACAATTTGCTGCAAGAGGTCTCTGTCCACTCTATAGTGCTCCACTATCTCCAGCTCATGTAGCCCCTGGTATGTTACCCTGGGTCTGTATACTCTTCTCCATCACCTCACTGTGGGTTGCTCGGCAGCATTCACAACATCACCACCCTCAGCACCTTGCACATGTTGGTTTAGGATAGCAACAGCAGCCCCTAACATTTTGTCTGACTTAAGCTTTTTAAGTTTTCACTCTTTGTATACTGCAGTGTTGCAGAGTTCTTGGGAAAAAACAGGGTAGACTGCTGTTTGCAGAGTTTAAAGTGTTGGGCTGGGCTGGGCTAGTCTACTGCCTGTGTAATTGGCTGATTCTGATATATTTCACCTGGCAGCTCTGCTAGTTCTCCTTGATTAACTTCCTACTACTTCTTTTCCTTCCTTTTTCCCTTTCTGTTTCCACAAGGGGCAGCGCGGCACAAACAAGCGCACACGCGTGCACACGATGTGTGCCCATTTGCAAGAAATTTCAGATATATCCACGGCATACACCTTTGGTTTCTTGTTTTCAGCTAGAACAACTGTAGACACACCTCTTGCAATCCTGAGCAACTCAGGGCAAACACAAGCCACTGTGCTCCAATCAGCTTACAGTCTTTCAGACATACCCCCTCATGATGTCACCTATCTTCTACTCTACTACTCCCCTACTCCTACACTTACACTCTAGGGACATGGCTCACATGCCAGGGAAAATTGGGATTCACTATACTTATCCTAATTTGCATAGGATTGCCTACATTAGTTACATCTCTCACACTGAGCTTCCCCCCCTTAGCAACCACTGCTCAGTGGCCATGTTGTTTTCAGCCTGCCATTCACCTGCATGGCAGAACACGTTTTTAGTGAAAATGCCCATTTGTGGCTATTTTTCACTTTTTTCATTTTATTTAAAGCGCAGCATGTTTGCGCGCCGCTGCGCTATGCTTAAACATAGGCGATCGGGAAAAAAATGGATTTTAAGGATTTACAACATTTGCAAATGCCAATGGCCTTATATTTGGCCATTGACATGCTTCCTCAACTTGATGCATCCTTTATTTGGAGCTGTCATAGCTCCATTTAACTATTTGCAGAACGGTACTCCGTTACCAACGGAGTACATTTCTGCAAATAACACTACTCTTCCATGGACAGGTTAGTGTTTCCTGGATCACAAATTTACCTCATTTGCATAGCTTTCAGCAGCAAATGAGGTAATTTGCATACCATAACACTGTCCGTGCAAGAGTAGCTTTAGAAGCCCTCATGCACGCCCCTGCCAGCTATTGCTGAATTGCTCAGCAGACATATTACCTGTCTGCTGTCTTACACTACTCTTAGACTCCGTGCAAGCCTTTGTGAATCTGGCCCATTGATTGCACTAGTTTAATATTGTTTTTTTTCACAGATACCAAGTAGCTGTATATTGCTGTGATAGTATGGTTGGCATCCAGGTTGCTGTCTTTTCCCTTTAGCTTGTTAAACTAGTGCATATATGACTGGTTTAAGGTTTACTTTTGCCACGGTCTTTATACCCTTTTGTCTATGGTTTTATATATGTTATACGTATAAGTGTCTGTAGGAATTGTGTGATATATATGTTGTTGGTTATTTTTCCTATTAATTCACTATTGTGACTTTAATTAATTGTTTGCTTCTATTTAAGCAGTTGAATATGTACATATGTTAGTGGTTTTGGGAAATGTATTTTTTTTTCTTATGATTATATTGTTTTTATTGAGTATTTGGGGCTTGTGGCTTCATTTGGTGCCCTTTTGTATAGTGCTGTATTTGTTTATTTGAGTCCTGTTGATTGGTGGCTTTGGGCTTGTAGCGGACTCAATGGCACAGTAATTCTGAGGGTTGTTTTTTTTTTCTCTTTTCTTTTTCTCCTTTCTCTGCTTTAGCATAAAATAGGGCTTTGGGGTGTTGCTGTAGTGTCTCAAGCTGCTCTTGAGACATAGGATGCCTTCAGTTGTTGTCTGTGCTGCCTACAGTTTCCCGCTGAAACTTTTGAAGATGTTTGCACTTGCTACGGCTCAGTGATATGTACTCATGCACCTCTGAACTCCTTCAAGAACTGTATGACATCATCAACAGCATGACAGACATTTTTAAAAGGCAGTATCTGTATCCTTTTCTTTGTTTGGACTTTACAGCAAGAATTACATTGTTTTCACCTTCTACAAAAAGGTAAAATCATCACAAATCTTTCTATGAGGACTTTGGTGCCTTAAAGATAGACTTTATTCTAACACGGAAAGTAGCCAGTGTAGTCTTTAACTTGGTGGGCAGAGAGGGGTTGATTTAATGTAAAATAACTACAGCAATGTTCATCACATTAGCAAAATGATTATACCAGTTCTAAACTATTAAATCTACAGTTGGAAACCAGTTATATATTTTATAATTTAACATTTTTTTAGACATTATTAGTTTTATTATTTAGTTTTAAAACAAGAAATCATTCTGGCTAACATTCTATATCATAATTACTTTAAAGCACTGTTATTTATAGCTGTTAACATTCTTATATTCTTTGATAAGTGTTAATGACTTGAAATTATCAGCTGTAAACATGCTGATGCAACTAACTTTGTTAAAGGTACTGGTGATTTAATAACTAGAGGAAAATATTATACTAAATTTGCTGCAAATTCTGTGGTGTGCTCAGAGTTCTTAAGTTAAATATGTTGGATCCATACTCATTGTATGTCTGTGTATGTGTATAAGTGTGTGTGTGTATGTATATATATATATATATATATATATATATATATATATATATATATATATACATATAGAAAAAAAATATTCATTTATTTATTGTTTATTTGTTTTACATTTGTTATCTGGGATTCCCCTACAGTGTTGAGGAGCCTTTTTTTTAGCGGAGACCTGGAGAGAAAGGATTCAACGTGTTACACAATTTTCATTATTAATTGGCATAAAGAAGCAATGGTACAGAATTATTACAAGGCATTAAGTAGCAATACAATGTTATGCAATCTCAATAATTAGAATTATGCTGCTTTTTATTAACAGTAGTTTTGTTATTGCTTATCAGCATTGTATAGATTAGAAGTAACTAAATCTAACAAGACACTTTGTAAATACAGCTATATAAAACTATACCAATGTGCTACTTTAGTTATTTGTTTTTTAAAATTGTATGTAAGATTTGCAAATAGATTTGGTGTTTCCCTGATATATATTTTAAGATGGGTATAAGTTCCGTTGATTGCTTCTGAAGTGGTGATTCTATTCTACATCTTAAACTATAAGTATAGCTAAAATTCTCACTTTAGATAGATTTTTGGTTTAGCTTTATATGCTATATCCACTGTAATGTTGCATTATATCTTACTGATGAATTGTTTAGTATATCTTTTGGTTATAAAATGATTGCTTAAAAAAACAAAAAGAAAATATAGTTACATCTGTTATGTACAGTTACCTTTTTAGTTGTTTGCTAACAACCATAATATACTTGTTTATCTATGTGAAGCATTTTTGTATTGTGCAGACTGTAGTGACTTTAGAACAGTGTAGTCTTATTGTATTAGTAAATGTTATAACTCTATAGTTTTAAAAATAGTTTAATTTTAATTACTTGATTATATTTTCACTAACCACAACATAAAACTAACAACTAGGATACAACAACTATAAATATTAGAAGTATTTTTTTTTTGCTAATGATTTGAATTTCAGTTTTATGCTGGCACTTTTACAAGTCACTAGCATCATGAATAGTCTTTCTTTTTGGGGGTAATGCATTAATTGCTAGATTTTTGATAAATATAAATCTGGGAGACTTTAAAATGACCTTGTAAAAATTTTATATTCCTAATTAGTAACCTTATAATATGTTATTCTTTGTTGCAATTTATTTCTAGTTTACTTGTTTATTAGTTAATCTAATATAAAATGTATGATGAGTTCTCCTTTTGCATAACACAGACTTTATTATCTACAAGCCACATTTTTAATTATGAAATATTACATACTTAGGTAGAGCTTGATAGAAATATGTTGCTAGTAGGTTTGTTAATTTGAGTGATTAACGTCACTCAAATTAGGAGTTTATTAATCCAGGTGGGTTCTAGAGGGTTTTATAGTTAGAAGATTCTGTTATTATTTTTTGATAATATTCTTTCTGATGTTCACTAAAACATGTATAGTAGAAAGTTATTCATATAACTTTAACTTTACATGTTTTATCAATCCTTCACACTTTATATATTTCTGTATTCCCTCCTTTTTTCTAGTATCATATCATAGATCAAAGTTTAATAAAAGTTTTAATTAGTATGTATTACAACTCAAACAACGTATAACATGGCATCTTTACATTGTATTTCCCTTAACATAAATGGTCTAAATAACCCTAACAAGAGAAGGTCTTTTGAACAAATATCTCCAGTTGCATAACTCACAATTAATTTTTCTTCAAGAAACTCATTTGATAGTGGGTGATGTTTCTAATTTAGAATCTAAATCCTTTTCAATTCTTACTAGTTCTGAGCACTCTCAAAAAAAGAGGTGTTGCAATATTTTGGAATAATAAGTTACCACAACCTAAAATAATAGACTAATACAAAGATAATAAAGGTATGCTAGCTTCTATTGTCATAGAGCTTAATAACTTAATTTTCACTCTAATTAATATGTACTGGATTCCTGGCTTTAGACAGAGCTCAGCACAACAACATATAGATCATATTATCCAATTCTCTAAGGGCAATATTATATTAGCTGGTGACATTAACTGCATTTTAATAGCTTAGACTCTACTTCTAAAGGTAATAGAAGAGTTTCAAGTTCAGCCAGATTACTAAAAGAGTTTTCAAATTCCTTTTTAATGAAGGACATTGATAATTACGCCAATCCAAAATCATTATTCTATACATTCTTCTCACATAGACACAACACATTCTCAAGAATAGACAGAGTTTTTATTTCTAACAGTTTAACAGATTCTTTAAGTAATGTAAAAGTTATTACGTCCCTTTTCAGATCACAATTCTATAACCTTTGATATATATATATATATATATATATATATATATATATATATATATATACATATACACATACCAATGTTTAGATAAAATGGATACCAGCATATATCACTAAATTAAAAGATTTTAACACCTTCACATTTGAAGAAGTTCATAGTTTTTAGAATTTTATACCAACAATAATACACCTGAAAATTTCATCTGGGATACAATGAAGATATATTTATATGGCAGAATAATTGATTGGTATAAAAAAAGACTTTTGTGGCACAAAGGTTTAAAAGAGATACAAACTAAACTTGATATTTTGAATCTTGATTTATCAAAAAATCAACCAAGAAAAATACAAACTGGATGAATTACAATCTTTAAATAAGAAGTATCTTGAAATTCTAAACCATAAAGCTATGATTAGTCTAGAAAATTTTAAATTTATTAATTTTTCAATAAATCCCAGATTTTTGAATATTATGGCCAATAAAGTAAAAAGATTAAACAAATTCAATCACATTAAATAAATATATTCACCTCAAAAGAAAAAGGTATCTGATTTACATAATATTTTAATTGAATTTAGAGAATTTTTTAAGCTTAATTAATCTTCTGCACTAATAAACCCAAAGAAAGATATTCAAGCTTTTATTAATAAAAATTCTAAAAAAAGATTAACAGAAGAACACATTAAGTTACTTGATAGGCAAATTACATTAAAAGACATTCAAGAACAAATTAATACACTCAAGCAAAACAAAGCACCTGATAATGGAGGTATTGTTCCAGAAATCTACAAAATTCTACAAAATGAAGCTCTAACTTTGTTACTTTCAGTTTTCAATACTATACAAAATAAAAATACTATTCCTGCATCATGGAAATATACATTAATTTTGCCCATCTTAAAACCTGAAAAAGACCCTAATGTAATTCATATAGATCTATATCGTTATTAAACATGGGCTTTAAAATGTTTATGTCTATATATGCAAAGAGGCTTAAACATTTTCTTCTCAACTTAGTGGATGAGGACCAAACAGGTTTCATAATAAATAGAATAACTTACAAAATTAAAAGAATAATAACCTTAATTGAATCAACTAAAACCTTAAAAAATAACCTAACTATAGTTAGTTTATATGTAAATTGTGCTTTTGACACAGTTAATTGGGATTACATTTTTATTCTTCTACAGGAACTTAAGTTTTCAAATAATTTTATAAATCTTATTACCCAGTTATAGATAGGCTCTCAAGCTTATGTCAAAATCAGTTCTGACATATCTCAGTTTATACCTATTACTAAAGGGACTAAACAAGATTGTCCATTATTCCCGGTTTTATTTACCTTAGTTATGGAGCCTTGGACACATTTGATTAAAGATAATAGTAATATTAAAGGTTTTGATATAAGTCTTAATAAACCTTGAAAGATTAAAATGTTTGCAGATGACATTCTGATTACTTTGGGAGGTAAGAATCCAACAATTCAAGAATTATTTAATTATATAGATTATTTTCAAAAAACTCAGGTCCTAAATTTAATCACAATAATACACACATCTTGTTATCTGGCTCAAAAATATAATATTCAAAATTAATTTGAAAAATATATACCACAGTCCCAACAAATAAAATATTTAGGTATAATTTTTGCCAACAATATAAAATAAATTCAGAAACTGAACTTTGATAAAAGTTTAATAGAAACAGATATACTAATACAGAAATGGTCTAAAATAAAATTCTCAATAGAGGAGAAATTATCAATTATAAAGATGATACTTCTACCAAAAATCTTATACATAGTTCAATCTATTTCTATTCCTCCATCTTGTACAATAATTAAAAAGTTTAACACTATGATTAAAAAATTTCTTTGGTACCCAATTAAACCCATAATCTCTTTAACATATCATATGTACAGCTGGAATAATGGAGGTATTGCATTACCAAACTTAGAAATATATTCAATTTCCTCAGTTATTAAAACTATTTCGTACTTTATGGATAGTAAATACTCAGCAAAATGGAAAGATTTTATTCTATCTTCATCACAAAATGTAAATAACAATAATGACCTATTTATGCTAAATCTAGTAAATAACACATTCATATGGAATTTAAAGGAATATTTTTCTCTTTGCCCTACTCAAAATTGTATATCAAATTATATTAACATTATTTTAAAATCCTTTAAAAATTTCATTCTTAGATCTTAGTCATATGAAAGTTGGTTATTCCTTATTTTCTCCATAGCATACACACAAGGGGTTATTTTCTCCACAAATATTCATAAAATGTCAATATTTGAGCAAAAACATCTGATTTATTGGCATCAAATGTTGAAAAACAATTAATTGCAATCCATTAATACTTTATTGGAAGAGAATGACCTTGATTTATCACTATGGCTTGACTTACAAAAAGCTAGAAATTATATCAAAAACAAATTTGATTTAATTCCTTCTTCGATTAAAAATTTAATTCCCAAACTCATTCAGTACTTTATTGCTTTTACTCAACAGAACAACTTAATTAAAATTAGCCTGTCAAATATACATAAAACTATTAAGTCAGACCTAGATATGTTCCCAGACAAGAACAAAGATGAATCAAATTTTCTTCAGTCAGCAGGTAAAACTACTTCATCACTTAAATGGAGAATGTTTACTTGGAGATTTTTAAATAGATCTTTCATCACTCCATATAACATAAATAAGATGTTTAAAGAAAATATACTTTGTTGGAGATATATGAAGGTACAGAATGCTGATTGGGCACATATGTTCTATGACTGTTTGCACATGAAAAAATTCTGGGAAGATATTAATAATTTCTTACAAGCAATATTGACCGATTTTGCTTACTAAAAGATTAGTTTTATTTAATTCTCCAATTCCATCCTGTGTAAAAGCAAGTAAATATTCACTTCTTTGGTCTGTACTGTCCATAGCCAGGAAAGAAATCAAAAGAAATTGGAAATCATCACAAATTCCCTATTTTCAAAACTTTAAAGATCTTCTCTTGGAAGTATCTAAACTAGAATCGATGACAATCAAGTCTAGATCTTCTAGGAATACAGCAGTATATAATCAATGGATGAATATAATTGAAGTATTAGAAAAGCAATAACTTAAAGGTATTAATCAGCTTTTATTCACTTGTTTTAACTTAAATTATTTGTTTATAGCATAGTGAACATCATTGTACATAGTTCATTGTCTTTTTTGATCTTTTATATTAGTATTTTTGTTTTTATCTATTTCATCATAAAATATGTTCAGTTCTATGTTAATAATTGTATGTTTCAGAAATTACTTTAATAAAACTTATTTTAAAAAAAGAAACAAGACCAAATGTCAAATGTACCTATTTCATAAATGTTATATGCTGAGATGTATCTGATACAGAAGTTAATGGATGCCCATTCTTATAAGGTACTTTCCCATGAAGTCTGTGCTTAACACCATCCAGGGAATGTGAGAATATCCATACCATAGTATCACAAGCTTCTCTTCTTTCTTACATATATGTGTTTAAGAGGCTGAGGATATCTTCTCAGAGGCAATATACTTTCTATGTCAAGTAAATTAATTTCACAATATCAAGACACACATCTTTCAAAATACCAAATGTTTCAAACTTATATCATCCATCACTCCTGTGGCTTCTTAATCAGCTTTCATAAAACAGAAGGATTTCTTATTTTGCAACTTGTAAAACCTTTTTTGATTATTAAGGTTCAGCTCATACTTCTCAGCTGTCCAGAATTTTGCACAGTTTCCCAGTTTTTCCTTCATATGTAGTTTTTTCAGCAAATCATAGAGGATTGGAGTCACCAAATAGTGACAGACATTTGAGTTGTAGAATTCATATCCTTCATAAAATGCATGCTAATGCAAAATTGGGTATTGAAGCAACTTTCCAAGTTTTTAACAGCAGTTTCTGAAAACCCATCCCTATTTTTGGGTCTATGTCTCCTCATATTATTTTGGTACTGTCCGTATTTCTTGCAGTAAGATTGTTGAAGGGTACGATTCAACTATTTCCTGTTGATAAGTCCAAGCAAAATGTTTATTAATTCATCACTGTCATACATTTTTGTATGCTGAAATTGTTGGGTACAAGTGTAGGTTAAAATCATTGGGTTTCCTAAATTTATTGACACTAGGTTCATGTGCAGCACAGTATTTTAAATGCGTTTGTTGTGTAATGCCTCAGGGAAATTAATGCCTCTACTAACTTTATCAGACTTTGAGGTCAGATAAAGTTTTGTTACTAAAATTAATTACCTTGAAATAACAGTCATTTTTATGTACTGTTTCTGCCATTTCTCTTTTACATAACAAATAGAGTAGTTTAGCTTTCATCCTAGTTATTTTGAAAAAAGTGTCGATCCAGTTGAGTGCTTATTATCCTGGAACTAAATAGTGAACCTATTTCTGTTTTGAGCAGTCCATTAGGACAGTCATCATGGCTGACATCTATGGTTATGTGGCTTAAAAAAAACAACACTTGCCTCTGCGATTGGTTGGTTGGTGTACTACTGAATTGGTCACAGCAGTTGCAAGGCTTTCCTGGACACTGGCACTATGTGTAGCATACAAGATAATTTGTTTTTATCTCTGAAGAATTATTTGCAATTTCTTTTTTTAAGAGATGCTTTGTGTTCATTAGGTGTACTACAGACTTGCTCATACTCTTGTTTTAAATTCTGAAAACGTGCATCCTTTCACTATAATGCATCAAAACTCTTAAAAAATGACCTCCCTTTTTCTTAACAGAAACTGGCAAGTCCTGTGAAAACATTGTTAGTGTTCAGAGCTGTTAGCAAATTTGTCCAACTGTAACCTCTTTAGACATTCCATTGCAGTGACGTATTTAAAAAAAAAAGTTTGCTTTCATATTCCTTTGAGTCATTTGTATTACCTGCTCCTGTACTATAGATGCCCACATTTGAAAAAAAATGGGTTTGAGTAAAGTATTGCATAAACATCTTGGTTGCTAACTGTAGTTTAATTTCTAGCATCATTAGCAGTCCAGTTTCTTCTTACAACAGCCAGTCATCAGGATATGTAGGTTAACAGGTTATGTTGGGTGGCAAAAGCCAGGGTACCATTTGACTAGGCCTATGTAGGCCCTAGGGCCAATAGCCTAGTACCTACCTATGAACCTATGAACAAGGCTTAAAAGGGTGTAGGAGTTCTATCTATCTATCTATCTATCTATCTATCTATCTATCTATCTATCTATCTATCTATGTTTTCAGTGGAGGCTCAGAAAGAAAAAACTCTAAGTATAGCTACATGTATAAAAGGTACAAAAAGCAGATACATTTTACAATGAGTTGAAAAAAGTTATCAGAATAAATGCAAATGAAACACACAGTAAACCATAAACAGTTTTATAAAAGACAACAGTATATATCAATAGATAAATTGTTTTGTAAGTCAAGAATAAAATCTTTTATATGAGTACAGCAATGGTTTATAAAAAGAACTTGAAAGGAAAGAAAAGCAAAAGTCATTTGTAAGTGTATGCTTTTAAAAAGAGAGGTTTGAGGAAAAACTATTTAAGTTGCATGTTGATGGATGTGGTAGTGACAGCGATGTGCAGGAAGAACAAGGTAAAGAGACAGGTTTGAGAGATAACACCAATGCAATAAGCAGAGGTGTTAGTACAGAAAGTAGCTAGATAATGCACTGGATGTGGTGAAGGCTGAAGTGGATGATAACAAGATAAGCTGTGTGAGGGGAAGGTTGGGGATGACTGATGTAAGATTGATGACATGAAGAAGGCTGTAAGGTGCCATAGTATGGTTTGTAGCTGCATAGCGGGAGATACAGGAAGGGATGTGATGTGAAAAGGGGGATGAAAGAAGAGAGAGAAAAAACAAGGTAGTGAGCAAGAAGATGTTGAAGGGGAACAGTAAATAAGGTGTGTGTGTGTGTGTGTGTGTGTGTGTGTGTGTGTGTGTGTGTGTGTGTGTGTGTGTTTGTGTGTGTGATGCCCCAGTTAACTGGTGGCTAGAGAGTAACTCAGGCTCAAACCCTGAACCTTGGGTGCAGGTAGCAAGAGCCTGAATTCCCTACCCACCACCACTTGTGAAATGTGTTCATATTTCTGCCTCATATTTTTGTTCTGTTCTGTTCCTCATAAAATCTGTGGTTTTCTGGATTTTGAATTCACTAAATAATGACAGACATTTGAATTTCAGACTTCATATTCTTCATAAAGTACATAGGTTCATAGGTTCATAAGTTCATAGGTTGGTACTAGGCTATCAGCCTTAGAGCCTATACAAGCCTAGCCATAACAATTCCCTGGCTATTTCTTCCCACATTATTTACTTTCCTGGACCCCTGTCTAGCAGGGCGACTGACGTGATCCCTGGGGTGAATTTCCTTTCTCCCATCCAATCGTCAAGGTTCCTCTTGAAGAGGTCCAAAGAGGCACTCTGCTTGACATGTATGGGCAATCTATTCCAGAGTCTGGGGAGTCTCTTGGTCAGGAACCTATCCCTCCAACATGTTTTGTTTATTGTGATGACAAGGTTTAGATCCCTGGAGCGTGTAGCTCTGAGGGATTGGGATTTCTTTAAGTGTAGCATGTCCAACAGCTCAGGGTTTGACATGGCCTTGTATGTTAAGCAGAGATCACCTCTGAGTAGACGATATGCGACAGAGTATAGCTGGAGTTTTTTAAGGTGGTCAGCATAGGGCATCTGCTTTAGGCCTGTGATTCTTTTAGTGAGGTATTTCTGAGGCATTTCCAGTTGTTGCAGATGTCTTGAGATGTACATACCAAATGGGGCGTCTTATTCTATAATGGGTCTAATGAGGGATAAGTACAGTGGGACAATGACCTCCTTTTTTCTGGATGAAAAGCCCTTCGTGATGAGGTGTGCCACATAGAAGGATTTCCTGACTGTTGTGGCGATGTGGTTATCGAAGGTGAGACCACTGTCCACCTGTGTCCCTAAGTCTCTTATCACACTTTCTGTGTTTAGTGTACTGCCACCTATATGGTAATTCATGGATACATGTTTTTTTCCCAAAGGGGATAACAATATATTTCTTGGCATTGAGCTTGAGCCCATGGCTCTGGCACCAAGCATCTGTTTCTGTAAGGCCCTTTTGTAGAGTATCCACATCATTTGGGGATTCAATAATGGCTCCCAGTTTGCAGTCATCTGCAAACTTTGTTAGCCAGAGTCCCTTAGTGTTGACCTGTACTTCAGAGAAGTAGATGCCAAACAAGAGCGGCCCCAGGACTGAACCCTGAGGTACTCCACTTGTCACTTGTCTGGAGCTGGATTTGGAGTCGGCTACTTTTACTGTGTGGGTTCTATCAGTAAGCCATTTAGCAACCCATTTGGTGACATAGGGATTAATGCCCAACTTAGTAAGTTTATCTATGATTCCAGAGTGGGGGATGGTGTCAAAGGCTTTGGCAAGGTCTAGATAAGGCTGTGTAGACCACCTTACCCTTGTCCATGGCTCTGGAGACTGATTCAAAGAAGCCAATCAGGTTCAGGAGACAAGATCGGCCCTTCACAAACACAAACTGGGTGGGGTAACACAAAATATTTTATTCTAGCAATTTTCTAAGTTTATAAGATCAATATTTGAAATATGTCCCTATTTTGGGGGCTGTATTTCCCCATTATTGGCTTTGTCCAGGTATGTTTGTGCTAAGAGGTTGGGAGCTGTGGTGAGAACTGAATTCACTGAATATGTTTGGGGGCTGTATTCCTCCATTATTGGCTTTGCCCATGTGTTTTGTGCTAAGAGGTTGAGGACTGTGGTGAGAACTGAATTCACTAAACGATAGCCATTTAAGTTTCAGTCTTCCTGTCTTTCAAGGAACAGCTGATTTGGTATAGTGGTATGTTGTTCTGACTGTAGGGCACAGGGTCCTGGGTTCAAGGCTTGCCAGTAAAATGCATAGCAGTAGCACAGCATTTTATCCTAGCAACATTCCAAGATTACACAACCACTGTTTAAAATGTGTCCCTGCTTTTTGGGCTTTTGTCCCCCCCCCCATAAATTTTGGCTTTTTCCAGATTTCTTGTGCTTATTTATTTATTTATTTATTTATTTATTTATTTATTTATTTATTTATTTATTCCAGTTTGATGACCGGGGAGGTCCACTGGGCTCGGGGAGCCCATTTTCAGTGGAGGCCCGGAGAGAAAAGCTCCAACAATACATAGTAGGTTACATGGAATATTTAAAGAAACATTGCAGTACATTAAATTTAAAATTTACAGAAAAAAACTAGGCATTATAATAGGTGGCATTCATAAAAGAAGAAACTGACATTTACAATTTTGTTCAGGAGGCAAAGACAGGCATATAGCCTGGTGGTTAGAAAGTACAGTTTGGAATTTATACAAAGTACAGATGAGATAGGGTAGCAGGGTGAGAAGGTTAGCCAGGAGTAAAAGCGGAGGAGACCTTGGCAGGTATGGGGTGAAGAGTGCAGTTGCATTTCCTGTTAGAGTAAAGGTGAGAATGAAGGAGGGTTTTAAAGTTTTTGAGGTTGTCACAGGATCTAAGAGTGGAGGGCAGAGCATTCCATTTTTTGGCTACGGTGAAGGATAGCAGAAGTTGACCAGTTGGGCGCTTGGGTTTTTGGATGGAGATTAGGTTTTGGTGGGTAGATCTAAGTGTTCTATGGGGGGTATAAGGTTGTAGGATATTGGATAGTGCAGGCCACTTAGTGGGTTGGAAAAGTAATTTGTGGGTATGGTGATTTGGAGAAAGTCAAGTTGGTTGTGGAGTTCAAGCCAATTTAATGAGTGCAGAGAGGAACAGTGATGGGAGGAAGATTTGGCTTTGGTAACAAATCTAGCGACTTTATTGTAATAAACTTCTAGTTTGGAGGAGAGTGTGGAGGATAAGTTAGTACATAGGGGGGCACCGTACAGTAGAGAGGGAAGGAGATAGGTAGTGGTGAGAATAAGTCTGGTGGCAGGAGAGAGGAAGTGATTGTTTCTGTAGAGAAGGACAAGTTTTATGTGGGTTTTCTTTATGTTTAGCTGGACATGTGTGTTAAATTTTAGGTGTTCATCTATGGCAACACCTAGGAGTTTGGTGGAGGGTGCGACCTCTATGATGGAGGTGTTGCGGCTAGTTATACAAAGTGAATGTTTCCTGATAGGAGAGGATTTTGAAGGAGAAGCTAGAAGGATTTTGGTTTTCTTTGCATTTAAAGAGAGGCGATTTTGGAGCATCCAGTTTTCAGTGGTTGAGAAGGCTGTCTCAGTCAGTATTGGAGATCTGTTAGGTTGGAGGCACTGCAGATCAGGGTAGAATCGTCAGCATATTGTACAATTTTAGTATTGGGTATGGCTTTTTGAAAGTTGTTAATAAAGATATTGAATAGGACTGGGCCAAGTATGGATCCTTGGGGTACTCCAGTGGGGGTAGGGAGGAAGGTAAAGGTGCCCTGGCCCCATTTTACAGCCTGGAACCTGACAGAGAGATAGCTAGAGCACCAGGAGAGTGCTTTGTAAGAGAGATTGAGGTGAGACAGATGATTTAGTAGGTGGGTGTGGGAGATAATATCAAAAGCTTTAGACAAGTCCAGTAGAACTGAGGATATTATTTTACCGGAGTCACGAGCAGAGTTGACAGTATGTAAGAAGGAGAAAAGGGCGGTGTTGGTACTATGTCCTGGGTGGAAGCCATGTTGGGTGGGAGACAGTAGCTGGTGTTTGGTAAGGAATGACAAGAGCTGGAGGTGGCTGCATTTTTCAAGGAGTTTGGAGATTGGGGATAGGATGGCTATGGGGTGGAAATTAGAGACATTACAGTTTTTACCACCATTGTGAAGTGGAAGAATATATGCAGCGCGCCAAAGTTTGGGTACATAGGATTCAAGTAAGGATCTATTGATCAGGATGCTGATGGGCAGGGCAATACTATTGGCGGCTGCTTTTAAGAAGGAGGAAGGAATGTTGTCAGGGGCACTGGAACAAGGCTTCAGTTTAGAGAGTAGTTTCTTAATTAGGTGGGTGGAGACGGGTTTGAGTTCAAAAGTAGGGGAGGGAGAGGAGGGAGGGGATGTTTTGGTGGGGTGAGGTTGAGGGTTATTGTTGGTAAAGGTCTTGGTTAGTTCAGCAATTGAAGTAGTAAAGAAGGTGTTAAATGATGCAATTTTGAGGTCAGATTTGCTGGTGTCAGGGCAGAGGTTGTTTTTAGTGCCTGGCCCAAGGAGGGAATAGACTGAGTTCTAAAATTGTTTTGGATTTTTTGCATGGTTTACTTGTATTTTGATGTAGTAAGACTTTTTATCTTTGATAACTTGTTTCTTGGCAAGGTTTCTTACCTGTTTGTATTTAAGTAAGATTTCTGACTGTTTATTTTGGAGGTATGTTTTCCAGGTTTTATCTCTTTGTAGCATAATATTTTTGGTGTCTTTAGTGAGCCATGGGGCGGTCTTAGTTTTTACTCTTTTCCTTCTTACAGGAGCTAGGGAGTTAAGGACATTTAAGAATGTTCTGTTGAAAAAATTGACGGCTGAGTCTAATGGAAGATTTTTCAGGGGGTTCCAGTTAGTACATTTAAATGAATCAGAGAAGACAGTACGATTGAAGTTAGAGAGGTTATGAGTGTGGATGAATTGGTGGGACTGTGGGGAAGAGGGAGAAGCTCGATGGATAAAGGCGAGGAAGTGGTCTCCTAGTGGGTCTGGAATGACACCAGACCAGATTGTAAGACTTTGTTAGGATGAGATACCAAGATGCAGTCTAGTATGGAACCTGGGTGGTTCATTTTGTTAGGCTTGGTGATGGAGTTGGTAAGTTGAGTATAGTTAAATAGATTAATAGACATGGTGGGATTAGGGTTATTGATTTTGTTCCAGTCTATATTTACATCTCCCAATATGTAGGTTTCTAGCTTAATATTTGAGGAGGCCCAGGAGAGGATTTCTTCAAGGGTGTTGGTGTTGTTGCCTGGGGGAATATACAGGGAAATGAAGCAGATGCTTTTAAGGTTGTTGATTTTTAGTAGACCCGTTACAAGTTCAGCATTGTTAAATGAAGGGATGGGATTAGGATATGGAGTAAAGGACAGCTGGTTGGAGTAGACTAATGCTACACCACCACCTCTTCTACCTAGGCGGTCAGATCGAAGGAATTGAAATCCAGGGGAAAGGAATTCAGAGATATTGATATGAGGTTTGAGCCAGGTTTCAGAGATGGCTACTATGTCTGGTGAGTTGTGAGAGAGCCAGGCATGAAAGAAGGTTAATTTATTTTTTAGGCTTTGGGCATTGATGGTGAGGAATTTGAGATATTTATTGGTGGATTTATTGTAGGAGTTAGGATGGATTATTGGAGAAAAGTCAGGTCCTGGGTTAGGGTGAATGTCACCAGCTAAGCAGAGGTGAGAGAGAAAAGGAATACATTGTTTTGGTGTGTACCTAGTTAGGAGTGTCTGGTAGTGAAAAGGTTTGGGTTTGTAATGTTTAGTAGTGATTGGGAAAAGTTTTACTTTGAAGAGGAGGGAAGAGAGGGAGGGAACTAAAGTGGAAGAGATATTATGGAAGTGTGTTGTGTGAGGGGGGTAAGGAGGAAGGGGTGGAGGGTGTAGATGGAAGTGAGTATAAGAGGTGGCATACTATAGAGGGAGTAGAAGGAGGAGGAGGAGAGAAGAGAAGATAAAAGTTTTAGGAGTAAGAGGGATCATGACAGGTGGAGCCTGTTAGATGTGCTAGAGAGTAGATTAATAGCAGCTATGAGGGATGTAGTGGGAGGAGGGTACTGGTAGTTAGGAGGGAAGAGGAGTGGTTGAGGTAGAAAGGTGAGGTGAGGGCAGGGCAGGGCAAGAGTGTGAGGATTGGATGATGGTGAGAGGGAGGGATTTAGGATGATAATAAATGTAGGAGCACTGTGGGTGGGTGGGAATTGGGGGTAGGATAGGAAAGCGGAGTGAGCCTGCAGGGTAAACTGAGTGGGATAGAGCAGAACAGAGCGGGATAGAGCAGCAGGGTGAGAGAGACCAGCTGAAAAAGAAAACAGTATCAGCCACCGCTGGGGTTGGAGTAATTATGTAGTGTAATGAGGACTGTGAGAAAGAATAAGTTGTAGTTTGTAAGAATGTAAGGGGAGATGTTCCTTAGTTTGTGAGAGGTAGGGAATGGGTGGTAATTAACAGGTGTGGAAAAGGGTTTGAGAAAGTTGGTTAGTTTGTAAGTATGTAGAGAATAGTATCGTGCAAAAAGAGATTTAAACTTATATGGGCTAAGGTACTTCCATCTAGTTGAAGTGGGGGGAATAGCAGGCAGGAAAAAATGGCCAAGTCCCTTAAGGAGTTCAAAGGCTAGAAATCAATAGCACAGGGGGAGATGGTGAATAAAGGTTTGAGGTTGGCTGCTGATTCACGCATACGGAAGGGTAGTCTAACAAATAGATAAATGTAGTCGTAGATAATTTAGTCCAATGTAAAGTTACATACATTCACAAATGTAAAGGTATGGGGGTCCTCATAGAAGTTCCTTTCTTAGTTGGTCCAGGCTAGCAACTAAGAAATATCCAGATAAACGTCAGAGGATTTGCATGAGGAAGTCCTTATATTCAAGAGGTTGGGAGGGACCTTCAGGACAGGAGTACTGTAAAAAAATGGATAAACATACAAATTTAGGTATTTAATGGGGAAAAGTACAGGTAGAGAAGAAGGAGATAGAGGAAGAAGTTGAGTCAAAGTCAGTAGAAGGTAGAGTTAAGTAAAATGTAGAACTAGGAAGATATAGGGGACAGAATTAGGAGAGGGTTATATAATGAGGGAGAGTAGGAGTAGTAGGAAGAATGGAGAAGACAGCAAGTATAGCTATAGTAGAATGCAGGAGAGGCAAAATTTAATACAGTTCTCAAAGTCACAAGGTGTTCTATTAACAAATTGCACAGGCACAATTCAAATGCAATATCCCAGCTCAACTGTTGAGTATGGGGGTTAGACAGTATTAGAAACAAGTAAATGAAATAGTTCAGGCATACAGATAAAATACTTAGAAGGTAACTGTAAACTGTATAAAAAGCCTAGGTGCAGCTAATAATTTACACAAACTATACACGCAACATGTTCAATGACACAGATACAGCTGAATATGCTCAGAAATATACACAGATACAGCTAAATATTTTCAGAACTATACACACAGCTTATCAGGAGACACAATGAGATATACGCAATATTAGGGGAGTCAGAATCCAATTATTGCTTAAGGTCCTAAAGTATTCAGACCATAAAAACTGCATTAAGCACACATTGGTAAACTTCGATCAGTACATATTTCCAAATGACTGACCCTACGAGGGAACAGAGTGGCCTTTAGATTTGTCTTATTAATGCCTACTGCTTGGCGTTTGTCAGAATATAAGCAGACTATGGTTCCTGTACTGATATCGTCTGCTGAATGGCATTCTCAGTGAGACGAGTGGAGCACTGCGATAGGCGCAGAGAAAAGAAGGTCACTCAGCACTCATGGGGAACACTTGGTGTTCGTCAGAATATAAGCAGACTATGGTTTCTGTACTGATAACGTCTGCTGGATGGCGTTCTTAGTGATGTGAGTGGAGCACTGCGATAAGCGCAGAGAAAAGAAGGTCACTCAGCACTCATGGGGTCTGTTGTGAAAAGAAAAATAAGGCAGACAAGAGTTCATGTGCTGCAAAGTTAAGAGACACAGTTGAATGTCGAGTGGATTTTACAAGGAGCTAAGAGCTTCAGGGGAAAATAAGTTTAGTGCTGTTTATGCTGAATCTGCTTGCATTGTTAATATCACAACAGGTAGTGTATTTACTTTAGATGCAGAAGGTTGTGTGTTCTACTCCCACAATATGTAGATGCATTGCTGATACTGTACTGTGTTGTACTTTTAAAGGGAGTGGATGCTACAGTCCTGAGAATGTCCTCTTTGGTGGAGATACCTAGTAACTATGAACTTGTATCAGTTTGCCATCCATTCCCTATTGCAATATTAGTAGCGTATCATTTTTTAATGTAACATGGGCAATTTATTACTGTCAAAGGAAAAAACTTAAAAGACCAATTCATGTTAGGTTCAAGCAAGGCACCCTTTATTACTTGCAGCAAGGAGACAAAACATGTATGCACAAGGTTTGTCTAAATGATTAATGACTAGTAGGTTATACTTATACAGTTCTCTTTCTGTCACATAGAAAATGTTACATTCTATTGCTGACGTAGTTAGACACAGCTTTCTGTATGTTCTACAGAAAATATTGTTAGACTTATTGCTGACCAAGTTAAAATATCTGTCATTCTGCAAAACATTTTGAGAAAAACAACCTGGCCTTGGGTTTATGTCAGTCTATTTCAGCATTTCAGTTCTTCTATTGTACTATTCTAATACATGTGTTACATTTTACCTAGATTCAAGGTACATTTCTAGCTTTAGTACAAGTAATGCTGACTATGGTTTAAACTTTCAAGCATCTACTGTTTTCTTTATCAATAGCTTCTAACAGCTGCATGTTTTCTCATGGCATAAGCAGAAATCAATATCCCTTTGTTAATTTTCATGACATTAGCAGAAATGAATTACTTCTTTTGTTATTTGCTGACATTAGCAAAAAATAGAATGCTTCTTGTTAAGTTTCTAATGGCTGTGCAGATTCATGCAGTGTGAACAGAATAAATGTATTAACCCTTTTAAATCTCGAATGCACTAAATGCACTAAGCATGTATATTACTATTACATATTTTTCTAACAATTACTCAAGGGCAACAGGCACTTTATTTGTAGATGATACAATGAAATATAAAGTTATTTGCTAGCAGCAACCTCTTCATTAGTTACAGATCTCTTTAATGTGGAATTATTTAGATGAATTTTACTTCTGCAGAGATTGTGCATATTTGCAGATACTGGTGGATTGTAGGCATTTGAGTAGACTTTTATGATGGAAGTGTTCTGAATTGGGCAGTTTTGTTATTATTGGTGCATGCATTTTGTTTCATTGTTTATTGGAAAAATGTTCAAAACAATACATTTAAAATGCCCTCTAACAACTGTATTGTATTATACAAGGAATATAATAAAATTAGGAACAGAAGATATATCAAAGAACACATGTATGTTTCATGTGCAAGGGGCCTCTGATTTGAAAATAGCCCAAAGTTAATCTTTATCTGCCACTGGCCAGATGTATTTTCTTTAAATGTGGGTTTCAATGCTGTTTCAATGAATGTGAGTTTCAAGGGCAGATAAGTTTTAATGCTAAGTCTATTTTCATTGTGAGACGCATTGCTTTGTTTAGCAGATTAGTGTTTGTGCTGTAAAATGTAAAATAAAGCTTTTAAATGAAATCCAAATCATCGTGGAAGTAAAGCAGCATGCATATTACAGTGTTTATGGTAAATGGGGTGAAATAGCCAAGTAATGAAACAGTGAAATGGCTGCAGGGGGGAGGCCCCATTCGACCATGATTTTGTGAGGGGGGAAGGGCGGCAAACTCAAAGGCAGCCCTGGCTGAACAATACCTCTCAACTGTCCAGATTTTCTCAGAATTAATAGATTTTTGCTTCTTATTTTTGGTTTGTTCCTCATATAATTTGTAGTTTTCTGACAAATCATTTAGGAATGAAGTCACTAAATAATGACAGCCATTGAGTTTCCGACTTCATACCCTTCAGAAAAATGCATGCTAAAGCAAGACCTGTTATTCTATCAGCTGTCTAAGTTTATACAAGAGCAATTTTTAGTACTGTCTTTATGTTCCCCAGTATATTTGGCCTTGTCCAGATTTCCTGCATTAAGAGGTTGAGAGGTACATGCAAATAAATTGCTTTATAGAATTAGGTATACCAAAACCTTTCAACTGTCCCCGACTTTGGCTCAAAATGTTGCTCTCCCCCTAATAATCCCTCTGCAAAATGGAAATTTTGGAAGAAAATGTGGATGGTTTTCAAATAAATAATTGCAATGATCAGAGTTATAGATTACTTTTATTTCAGAAATGCATGTAGATTCTCTTATTTTGTCAGTTGCTCAACTTAGTACTAATATTGAAAATGTGTCCCTTCTTTGACAAGTTCCCAGCTGTATTATGTGGCTATTTTATATTTTTGCATCACATTTTGGTCTGTTTTTCATAAAATTGTGGTTTTCTGGCAAATTAGTGGCATATTGTTAAAGATTGGAGTTAGAAAATAATGACAGACATTTGAGTTTCAGATTTTATACCCTTTAGAAAATTCATGCTAATCCAAGACCTACTATTCTATTATCTTTCTAAGTTTATAAGAGCAATATTAAAAAAATGTTCTTATGTTGGGCCTTTGTTCCACTTCTATTTATGGCTTTGTCCAGATTTCTTGCTCTGAGGTTGAGAGGTATGACAAATGTTTCAGGGCCATCACCATCAGCCAGAGACATTTCAAATTGTGACATACTGCAGGGTATTCCCCCCATCCAAGGTAGACACAAGTACTACAGTGGCTTTTCATCTGTCCTTGACTTTATAGAGTGTGCTGGTTTTCTGTCATTTTTATACTGTTGATTTATGCTTTTTATTATTCAGAAAATGCATGTTGTTGCAGTGCCTCTTGCTCTGTGTTTATGTAGCAATGCTTTAATGACCATCAGGTAAGCTTGCCTGAAATTGTAAGATGCAAGTAAGCTTAAATAAGCATACTGTTAAAGAATTACCAACAATAAAAGCCTTTTTGTTGTTGCCATACAGATAATATGCACATAACTAGATAATGTATAAGTCTTAGGTATTGAAATGCATATGACAGCATTTATAATAAAGGACAGGATTACAGTATTTTCAGAAGCTCATTACATTTGTTGGAGACTTACAGTCATCTTTGCAGGCTTTGCCAGTAAACTAAATAGAATGCCAATCTATCATGTATGGTCCATAACCTGGGCAGTAATCCTTTAAGCAATTTATAATGAGCCTGTTTCTTGTTTGCTATTCATTTTGTACTTTGATCATGTTTTCCCTGTGAAACAAGTAGATAGTTTTTGTCAGGCAGCAGGTATTTTTTGGATAAGAAACATTTTTACAAGTGGGGGTATCACAGAGATTGCTACTTCAACATGTTACTTGGTACTTTTGTAAAGCTGAATATAAATTATAATTAAAACTGCAGTGCAAGGAGAAGTGATTTGAGTTGAGTGCTGCTTGTTTTTTTATACTTGATTTTGACTGGCATTCTAGTAATGTATTTAAAAAAATAATTTATTTTTTCATGCCTCACAACCTTTTTGTTTCCATCTAGATATTAAGTAAGCTGTCATGTAGCCAATGCATTGAAATATTTTTTTCTTCTCCATTTCATTTTGTCTGGATTGGACTCTCATAATGATGGTTTGGCAACCAGGGCATTGTATTTAATTAAAGTCCCAGTTTTTGTGATTTTGAGCATAGCTCTGCCCCTTTCTAGTTGGCCACACCCCTTCCCATTGGCCCCACCCATTCAACTGTTTCCTGCAGCCCCACTTTGATTTGAAGTCACCAGCCACCACTGTTAGAATTTTAGCTACAGCAATCTTTCAGAGACCAACAGGGGACATGCTTGGAGTGTCACAGACATCAGTATCTATGATCCTCCATCAATTCCTGTATGAATTTGGTGTGTGAGTGTCTTCAATAGCACAATCAAGCTCTGTGCTAGCTCTATGTCTTGGTATGTCAGACAGGTGTGAGTTGTGCATGGTAGAGGTGACAGTTCATCATAATCGTACCTGATCATGAGAACTGGCTCTGCCAGGAGTTGCACTGCACATCCATGCTCATGGTCAGATGCAATGCTGCTACCTGAATGTGACTGATGTCTGTTGGATAAGCTCTCCTCATGAAAGCACCCAAGACCACAACCCCATGGCACACCTCATCTGGGTGTGAACACCTCAACCACTGAAGGAGCAGTGGAAGCAGTGCCACTATGGGAACATGATAGGACATGGCCACTTTGGCTAACATCAGATGATGTGGCTGATCTATGCCCATGTGGATGCTGTCCCCATCCAAGCAGATGTTCCATCACAAACATCATCTGTCCTAAAGTGTCAATCATCCGATTTATTGAATTGGCAACATGATGGAGGCAGTTGTGCATGTCAGCCTGTGCCATATCTATAACCCTAACCATTTCTTTAGAGGCCCTATTGAAACATGCCTGCACCTCCATAGCCCTAAGCATATGCCAAGTGACACAGAAAGATACACCTGGATCAGATGGAGGATAGACAGCAGGCCTTCTCTGAGCACCCCTAACAACCCTCCTGCATGGCACCTCTTTGGCTACACCCAGAGTCAAGAAGCACTGAAGTTGCAGTAACCACACTACCCTGACTGAGTGTCGCACTTCCATCTGTCTAATATGTGAGGGCTCATTGAAATGGGTTGACATAAGACTACTGGCTGTGTCCAATGGAATTACAGAGAATGGCTGAATGTCAACTTCAGCTTCAGGTTCAAACCCTGCAACCCCCGACTGTGCCTCTGTTTGGTTATGATCATCATCAGAGTCTGATGATACTCTGACATCAGGTGGTAAGAATCTTATACTACTACTGTCATGATTACCTGTGATAATAAGCAACAAAGACAGGAAAGAAATTAATACCTACACTTCTACAATTCAATATATGCTAACAAACTAACAGTGGTGCCTCTGTTACAGACAGTACAGCAATACACTGACATCCACATCACACATATGGCTAAAATAAATATTTCTGTTAACTGCTCATCAGTACTGAAATAAAAATGTTTGGCTTACCTTGTGCACATAACTCCCCAGTTGGTTAAGCAATGGGTAAGGACATCATCATCACAATTAACAGTAACACAGGGTATGAAAAAGCTTTGGCCTTTTATATGTCCATTAACAATACATGTAAAAGAAATGTGGATGTTGTGTCCAAATATGTATTGTCAATGGTATCAACTACTCTGCCCCTCCCCCAAAAAATGGTAAACAAACCTAAGTATTGCTGTCAATATTTCCCTATACAAGAAATATTTAAAACTGACATAGGTAAGCCTACCTGGAAGCTCCTCCTGTGAAAATACTTGCCCTCCCTAAAACATCAGCACCAATATCAACCACATGCTGTTGTGCACTTTCCACTGAGAACTCTGTATCCCTGACAATGGGCAGGAACTCTTCTTTTGGTGTCAGTAGTGGCTCTGTAGCAACTCACCAGTAGCCATCCATTCACCAGCCACTGCAGCTGCCCTAATCTGGCCTAATGAAATCACGTCAGTGGTCTTATGATGCACCTGAACATATGTCTTGTTGCACCCCAAACAGCATTCATTTCTTCCACTATCTGTTGCCAAATTTGCATTCTTCTAGACATATCCCCATGGACTCTCTCAAGCAGAAAGCCACCATGTCACCTAAAGGCTTGTAGAATTACATCATTCTGAGGGTCACTAAAGGGGGGGTTGTGGGGATTGGGACACTTGGGTGCCATAGTCCTAGGTGACATAAAACAGAAAAGAAGGATAATACATGTAAATAAAAGTCCTGCATAGATATAACACATAAGAAAGTAGTTTTTCAACACTACCCACAGGAGAAAATAATTCAAATATATTCAAATGTTAAAAAAAAAGATTTATATGGTTTTAACTTATCACAGTCAGACACAAAGCAAGGTGGGATACAAAACTAGGGGAGTAACAATATCAAAGCAAACATCTGTACAATTTTCTATGTGCCAACACAGAGATGGAACTAGCTTCCCCCACCCCAAAAATAACAAACATTTAACACTCTTGGGATGAAAGTTAATGAGGCTGTGCATCTGTGAAAGTAACATGCCCTGACCAAAATGCCTATACCCATCAGTAAACTTCCCAAAAGTGCATACAAAAGTAGCATTTGCTAATACATATATAAAAATAATGTTTTAATTGACATCAGAGCAAGTATCTAACTGAAAAATGTAATTATACCTTATCAAGATCGATAGTCTTCTGTGCAGATAAAACCAAATTAATGGCAATCTTCTTCTGTGTTATCTACATAAACAACTCTCCTCACCTTCAGGTTCCCTAGCTACATGGTTACATTTTTATAGTGTAGATTCATGTCTGTGGGCATGGTGAAGATGCAAATGAGGTGTGAACTCATTAGAACTGATGAATCCTAATTCTTGGCTCCATGTAGCACATGTAAACATAGTGTATGCACTCCCCTCAGTGTTTGTTGCTAATGGATTGCAGCTGTGAATGATTACTAGTAGGGATAAGGAAAGCACAGCAGCAATTCAGACTCCCTTACCTCCAGTGGGTGTGGCAGCCAGGTCAGACTTACAAAGTGTGGAAGTAATTGTATTAATGTTTTAAAAGCAAGTAAGCAGCACACATTTCACAGTTTCTGTTCAGAAATATCTAACCTCCCCTGCATTGGTTGAAAACTGTATATTATTTCCATTTAATATTCTCTGATATTTTAAGGACAATGGTAGAAAATGCCTTACAGACTGCATGTGTCAGATTACTGATCAGATAAGAGAAGATTGAACAGCATACAGAGATAAGACCGAGTTACATTTCTCCAAACAATAGCCAGAAATGGTTGTATGATCACTCATTGCACTACATCTGAAATTAATACATGTACAAACAAATCAATGTGTACAAGTGCCATATGTCTTGTTGATGTTGTGGATGATTTTTGACTTGCTTGTATAAACAATTATTTTCATTCTGTACTGCAAAGCTGTTTCTTTGGCAAAGAGGGCTATGACATCCTTACACTGTGTTTTGAAGGCTCATTGGTATGAGAGTTCAAATCCAGATTCTTGTAAAAACATTTCATGTGTACTTGCATATATTTTGCAGTTTTGTTTGTTTTATAGATTTCTTTTTTTTTTTCTTTTTTTTTTAATAACAGTATTTGCATGATGCATGCCTTAGTTCAAACACAGGAAATAGATAATCACAATAAATGTCACTAATGCACTTCTTTGATAATCAATACATCAACTACACCTCTGAATGACCTATGTGTATAGCACATCTGCTAAACACATTGATCCACACAGAATATACTATGTGTACATCAGGGTTAAAGTACCACATTTGTCTTTTAGGGATGACACCTAACAAACACTGATCACAAGGCTAAAACAAGTTTAGCTGTGTTGTCTTGTTTGCATGACACTTATCGTACAAACCTGGAGTTGTGGCCCAAACAGGAAGTAGATAGACCACCTGCAGCAGGACGTAGACATTCTAAATGTCAAAAAGGATACATTGTTACATTTTTTGCTTTCCATCACACACGCTTAGCTAGATTGCTCAGAGGTTAACACACAGAAGGTAATAATGAAGAGGGAAATATCCAACTATTATTTAACTATTCCTGTGGCAGCAGGTATAAGTGTAGGGCTGTAATAGAGATAGTTCTGGATTCTAATGCAGGAAGTTCAACATATTTTTACTGTTGTTGAAGTTCAATTTATAGTAATTGGCTGTACAACATGATTGTGTTGTTGTCACCCCTCTTTGTTAAGGTGACAGTCCTAATTCAACTAATATTCTGTACCATATTTTCATGTTACACTGTTGAAGAAGTGGCTAGCTATGGTCTATCCTACCTCTCTCCTGCACATTCCTATAATGCTTTTCTTTTGTTCTTCCCCCTTCTTGCCCCTGCATTTTAACATTTTTATATCTACCCCATTTTAACACATTTAATCTGGTCAAAAAATAGAATCGCACACAACTCACATAAATAAACAAAAAAATGGAGCGCTTCACTGTTTGGCCTCTGTGTTTGTGCAGAGTTTGGCATTGTGCACCAATGCCAAGTGATGGTGAACGGCTCTTCTTTGATGCGGTTACCTCTTCGCAATGATTCGTAAACACGTTGAGCTAAGGTAACACACGCTAACTCACAGTGAATGTAGTATAAATAATTACACTTCTAAACTCTATGTTTAGATGAAAGCACTTAACTGTGAGTTGCAGTGGTTTTACCAATAAAGGATTGCTTCTCTCCACAACAGCTGCAAACTGGAGTGGTTTCTACCACTGTTGTATTCATTTGCTATGGTCTTTGGCTTCCTGGTCAGTTGTTTGTTCTTAGAATAAACAATTATTTAATACCTTTATCACTACTTATTTAAAACTATTACATACACTTGGATTTAAACCCTATATCATCTGGGCTTCAAATGAAATGTGTCAATGCATTTACACCTACTACCACAGAGTAGCTAAGCAGCAGGTGTGTTTCATGTACTCAGTACTCAGAACTCTCATTATTCTGTCAGTGAGCCTCGCATTTGCTCACCGCTCAACTATGCACAAACAGGAAAAGTAGTATAAAAGTGTATCTCACATGTGCAAACACTTTGCCATCCATTGTGCAAACCCACTGCTCGGTGGTGCACAATACATAGTGGACAACATCATGTATTACTTTTGTTTACCATCCATTTAGTCTTCATGCCATGAAACTACATGTGAAAACACAAACAAAAGAAGGCACGATCTAAGAAAATAACACATATTTACAATTCAGCCATCTGTTACCTCCCCGATGTACTGCATCCTTGGTGTCTCATTAGTTGCTCACAAGTATATCAATTACACTACAAAATAAATAACAAATGCTTTCGTATATCCCATGCACATCTTTATAATGACAATACACATTCAGATTTTCCAATGCTTGCAGTAATGTGGATGCCTGTTTGCATATAGTTTGTAAACCTGTCTCTTAAAGTATACCTGCACACTGGAAATGCAATGACAAATATTATACATTACACACTCATCAATCTGGTAACATGCAGAACTTTAATATCTTGACTGTTGGATATGACTAGCTATCCATTCCATGCAGGCCTCCCAACATCTTCTCTCCAGCATCCAGTGCTGATGTCATCCACTATAAGTTGTCCTGCAGCCTTATGAAAAATCAGACTTGTGCTGTGGAGCATGTGTAAAGTACTCAGTTCTGTAGTCCATGTACTTAGGTAGGGGTCATGTTTTCACTGCAATCAAGAGTTGTGTTTGTGTGTGTCTAGTCAGAAGAGCAAAAGTGTGCATCCTTCAGTTACCACTTCAAACCCATGGAGCACTAATATTTTGACAGTTGCACACAGCTACACATCCATATCATGCAGGCCTCCCAAAATCTTCTCTCCAATATCAACTGTTGATGTTATCCACTATACATTGCCCTACAGCCTTGTGAAAGTCAGACTTGTGCCATGGTGCTTGCAAAACATACTGAGTTTTCTAGTCCATGTACTTAGAAAGGTAGGGATTCTAATCTCACTGTAGTTAACTGTTGTGTGTGTCCGTCTAGTCAGAAGAGCATAATTGAGTATCCTGCAGTTACCACTCCAAAGCCATGGAGCACCAATATTTTGAGAGTTGCTCATAGCTACACATCCATTTCATGCAGGCTTCCCAACATCTTCTTTCCAACATCTACTGCTGATGTCATCCACTATAAAAAGTCAGACTTGTGCTGTGGAACCTGTGTAAAGTACTAAGTTCTGTAGTCTGTGTACTTTGCTAGGCAGGGGTTCTAATCTCACTGCAGTCAACTGATGTGTGAGGGTGTTTGCACACTTGATTGACATTAGAGAGAGCATTTTACGCCAACATATCAGACACTGCTATTACCATCTTCCTCTCACCAGGCACTGCTGATGTTATCACTTATAAAGTGCTGTCCAACAGTCTCCAAGTCAAACATGTGCTATGGCACTTGTGTTAAATAAGGAGGTCTCTAGTCAGTGTAGTTAGATAGGTAAGGCTTCTGTTCTCACTTCAGTCAATTAATGTGTGTGTGTGTGTGTGTGTGTGTGTGTGTGTGTGTGTGTGTGTGTGTGTGTGTGTGTGTGTGTGTGTTTGGGCACTTGCTTGACATTAGAGAGAGCATTTTACACCAGCATGTTGGATACTGCTATTACCATCTTCCTGTCAATAGACTCTGCTGATATCATCAGCCATATCTGTCTCTCCAGCTGTGCAGGTGTCTGGTGAAGTTCATGCAAAAGGGAGCATTATATTTATTATTGTTCTGATGAAGTCTGAGTACAGTGGTGTTATAACATCATCACACCTGGATATGATGGCCTGACGTATGAGGTGCACAACACAGAAAGCTTTCCTTACAACTGTGGAAACTTGGTGGTCAAAGTTAAGATTGCTATCTACCTGTGTTCACAGGTCTTGTACAACTGGGTTTGGCATGGGGGGTGTTGTCAATTATCTAATTAGTGGGCATTCCACTTTGAGAAGGCAAATTTAATGATACATTTTTGCATTTCTTTGTAGACAGTGTGGCTTTGGCACCAATTATTTGTCTGTGTTAGCTCCTACTATAATATGTAAACATCGTTGGTGGATTCAATGATTGCACCCAATATGCAATCATCAGCAAACTTTGTAAACCAAAATCCATATACTTTAGTCTGGACTTCCAAGAAATATATTCTAAACAGTAAAGGGCCCAGCACAGATCCATGTGGTACACCACTGGTGATAGCTCTACCAGTAGAGGTTGTTTCATCAACTTTCATAGTATGTCTTCTGTCAATGAGCCAGTTGGCTAACCATCTTTTCATGGCATTGCAGATGAGACTGCTTAGACTTATAGGTCCATATTTTCCAGGCTTGTTTGATGGCCCACCTTTGTGCAAGGAGAGTACTGCTGCTGTGTTGTACTCCACTGAAACCAAGCCAGTTCTCAGGCTATGGTGAGAGACCATGGTAATTTGGTTCACTACGTCCTGTTGTAGGTAGCTTAGTAAGTGATATACACAGTACAAACACAGCTGTTTGACAACATTGATGGCATGGCTTACATTCATGACAGTGTGTATTGTGCCATATATATGCCATGCACATCTGTCAACTTGCCTGGATTGTTCATAATGTCACATACAGGTATAGCAGTGTCCCTCCTAACACCTCCAGTAGATGGTACAGTGACAGGACAGTGTGCTTGATTACCCTCATAAATTGCTGGCATCTCATAATAGTTGTACAAGTGTGTTAGTGAAGAAACATCTATGATCACTCACAATCACATATGTTATGTCAGAGACATGAAATTACTGGTAGTATTATTTTGATATTGCCCATGATTGTGCTTGCTTCAGTCTACTATTGTCCATGAGCCTGCAACTATGTGTCCCACTTGGTGGAGACCTCTGCTGACATTACAATCATATTCAAACAACTCACTTTGCACAGCTTCACAATATGCAGCTAACCCCCATTTTAGATAACATTCCTGATAGACGTCCTCTCCATTGTGCATATCAGGATGTTCATATCACAAAGGCATCTTTCTCCATTGTTGTCACCTTGTGTGACAGTTACATAATATACATTTACAATGTGCAGTCTGTACTGTATCATGTCGATATGTAATTAGTGTTCCTGCTACAACTGTCTTCATTTAAATGTCCTCCTCTGATGTGCAGTAAGATGTTTCATCTGTCTACTTTCCCTGTGTTCATTGTGACAATTCATCTGTGTGTCCCTATTCAATAAACACACTTCCCCAATTGTGTATTTTAAATGACAGTCCATGTACCATGTGGAGCATTTACACTACTTTTGAACGGATGCCTGAAATGGGATTCCACAATACTCTGCACTGTATACACTGTCCAGTAATGTGTTTGGACCATATGCACAGCTATCATATACACCACTATATTATTAACCCTGGTAATGATTGTGGCATTCCGTGCAATCCAGCACACTGTAGGTAAATAGGTTTACATGTTTGCAGTTATCTGTGTTACTTTCCATGATTTACTGGCCAGCAACACTGTTGCTAGCCACAAAACTGTGCTTATTTATGTTTAAACATGGTGTGTGGCATAAATATGTAATTAGCGCTGCTGCTCACAGCACAAACATGTAAACTCTTTGTAGGCTTTGTGCGAAGCTTACATGGAGTTTATTGAATCCCCAAGTGTGACTAAAATTAAGGATAGTAATAAAACAATGCACACTTCTGCTCACAAAGTGTTTGCATTACCCCAGTATTCATTCTGAATGTACTGCTGGCATTTGGCAGTAACTAAACTGGATTGTTCATTAGATGTTTGATTGACTTACATAACTATAATTCTGTGCTGATTCACATCCGGTATATACCTCAGAATATTTAAATACCCAATGGTCTTACTTCTTTCTTTATTAAAATATGCTCTGCTCTTTTTTTTCAGCTACTTATGAAAGCAGATGAGTAAAGGGCGTGCAGTGAATTTTGGATGTGCATTATTATAGTTATTTTCTAAAGATACCACACTTTCTTCTCAGCACTATCCTTGGACATATTAACTGTTTATTGCAAGTTACTAACTTTGTACTTTTTTTTCCTACTGAGGAAACAGGACTTTATGTGGTTCTCTGAAAACATAAACATGTTACTGCATATTTGAAAATAAAGCTGAACAAATTTAAAAAATGTCCTTTTCTTTCTGCTTATAAAACGAGATATACACATCAACCAACTAGGATGGGTGAATTTAATTTGCCTGAATGACAGATTTTCAGAGGAATAAATGAATAGTAGCAGTTACTGTATGTATTTTATTAAAACTGTGCTCTACAGGACAGTAATTTTCTAAACTGTATGTCTGTGCAAGGTTAGTAAACTTCTGAGTGCTAATAGCAAAAAAAATGCTTTTTCATAGCATTTGACAAGTCTGTAGTCTATTTTTGAATTTAAGACAGGACATGTGATTTAGATCAAATTAATAATTCTTGTCTTAACATTGTTAGACCTTGACAGTAATATAGCATTATTTGATAAAATATTTCAAAAGGAGTTCTTAGACATGGAAAACTGTCATGTGTTTTCATATGCTATCCTACAACAAGACTTTTTAGAAAATGGCTATTCTACTCAGGACCAGCCTTACACATAGACAAACTACAATATCAGATAATATACATCTTCCTAAAGCAAAAGAAGTCTTTAACTCTAACTATTGTCATTGATGTGTTTTTTGTTTTTTTTTAAATAAAACTTCAACGTCCAACATTACTGATAGACTGACTGTATTTTCAGCTCACAAGTACTTTTGGGAGAAAAGGTGATGGATTACACCTAACAATATTGACAATAATTAGAGTTGCTTCAGGAAGATTTATGTTATTTCACATTGTTTTATTTTGTCAACTGCTCATGTTAATAGTATTAATATTTTAAAATGTGTCCCTGAGTTTTTTTTTTTTTTTAATTTGTCCTGGATTCTAGAGGTAAAATGTTGAGAACTATGGGGTTGGGGTTGTTATTTCACATTGTCTTATTCTTTCAAGTCCTCATGTTAATAGTAATAACCTTTCAAAATGTGACCCTGATTATTTATTTATTTTCTTAATTTGTCCCTGATTCTAAAGGTAAGAGGTTAACAACAATAACCCTTAATAACACTGGGGTTGTTATTTCACTTTCTCTTATTCTGTCAAGTCCTCATGTTAATAGTACTAATATTTTAAAATATGTCCCTGTGTGTTTTTTTTTGGGGGGGGGGTTTGTCCCTGATTCTGGAAGTAAGAGGTTTAGAGCTATGGGGAATGGGGATGAGGTTGGATGGATGAATGTAACCCACTCTCTTGTCCTTTGCTCAGTTTTAAGCAGTCACTAATACCTGCCTTTGCAGGACTAGTGTGCATTTGAGAGAGGTAAGCATAACTACTTAAAGTGACACCTGATATGTACTATTGTTGAGACACATGACATTGAATGACTTGTTGTTTGCTGTTTATGTAGGATTATTGTTACTAATGTATTTGAATGTTTGTTTGAATCTTTTAGTTTTTATGTATTGTTATGACTTTAATGTTTATTTGTAGGTGTAATAAACTGCATTTTATGTGGACTGTAACTGCATAGTATTGGATAGATGAACTATACATATCTGATTTGTGAACTGATGACTTTATGTGAATTAAATAACTGGACTGTATGGTCATAATGGACTGACTGAGTAATTATGCATAAAAGTACTCCCAGACACTCATCTCACATAAATACCCATACATCCCACCTTTCCCAGACCCTCCAGGTTTTTGACATGCTGGACATACCCAGAGGATCCTTACACTCTGTGAGTAGGTGGTGGAAGTTTAAAAGCAATGATGCTCAGAAAAACTTTTGAATCTAGTCTGTAGCCATCATTTTTTTCCTGTGGCAGATGAATATCATCAAGTCTCTTCCTCCAATGCTCAGGTCAAGTTATATCTCTGCTCTGAAGGGAAGTATGTCTTTTACTGGACTATTTCATCTCTTCTGGGGACAAGGAAATTTTATTTTCATAATTCCTTGTTGGGCTGTAAAATTTTAGATAATGTTCACTTTTACACAGTTGGTGACTTAGAGTTGTTTTTTACTGTAAGAGGACTTCAAAATGTACAGAGGGTACACTTCAAAAGTAAGTTGAAAACTATATATAAATAAAGAACTAAAAGTAGTATGATATAATTTTCCTTTTTTTTGTATTTTTATCCTATATGATATTTTTATTTTTGTCTTTCATTTTTTCTAAGTTATGTATCTTTTTGTACTTTTACATATATATATATTTTTGAAATATATGATTGTGACATCAGAGGTGTTAATTAGGTATGTTGAATTTTTTGACGTAATGATTTGAAAATGGTGATTGTAGCCATAAATTTCTTAATTTGTTGAGTTACAATGAAAGTTATGATTTAACAATATGAGTGTAGACCTTTAGGACTATGTTTATACACAGATTTAATACCTCTGCAGTTACAAGCTGTGGATTCATGTTAGTGGTCATTCATAGTTTTTATGGTTAGGCTTTATGGGGTGTTACAATCAGATGTCAATTAGGTGTTTCTTCAAACACTGTTAGGATCGAAAAAAGTTTTTAACAGCAAAAAAGCGAATTTTTTTCCAGTATAGCAAACCCAGTCGCTGCAAATTTGGTTTGAGCAGTTTAGTGTTTTTTTTTTTTTTTGTAGTTTTTTTTCCTGGGAAAGTTTTTTTAGCTGTTTGTAACCGTTTTTTTTTTTTTAGTGTTTGTTTTTTAGATTTTAGTTTTTTTTTTAGTTTTTGATCAGTTGTTTTTTCATTCTGAAAATTAGTGTGGGATATGAGTCAACTTTTTGGTATAAACTTTTTTCATCTGAATTTTCTGGTTTAATTTTTTCTTAATTTTTTTTTTTTAATTTTGTCTATTAATTCATGGATATTTATTTTGTTTTTGAAAAGAATGGTTTAGAATTTAACTATGGTTTAACTTTTTCCATTAATCATGACTTTTTCCATTTTTAATTTAATACCATGGCCCCTTTGTCATTTTATAACCTGAAAAATTCTGGAAATGGCCCTAAATGCCCTAGCACCCCATGAAAACTGGGTTTAAAGAGCATTATTGCCCCCAGTATGTTTGGATGATTTTGGGAAATGGGTTCAGGGAAAACTAAAGCTGAAGAGCAAGACTGAATTTTTTTCTTTAATCATGATTTTTGTTCAGGCTATGATTGGATGAAAACATTGTTTAAAAAACTGTAAAATCCACCTCAGAGGGGCCAGCAAACCCCAGTTTAACTCATAGCCTCATTTGTGGTATGGAATATCACACCTCTAGCAGCCTACACACATCTTACATTCCAGAGAATTTCCTGAAAAATAAACTTAAAAGCATAAGATAAACAAATGTAAATATTCTGTGAACAATAAAAGCTATTAAAACTGTACAAATAGCCATCTTATTAGTAAGACGTATTCTTTGCAGTGAAAATAGTCAATGCATTCATAGTCTATCCATAAACAGTACATTACATTATAATGCACACAAACCCAAAATTATAGTTTGTTAAACTTTCACAAATTGTCATATATTGGAAACTGTACTACCTAGATCTATATTGTTAGAATATTTTTGTTAACCAGACATAAGCTTTCATATGAAAACAAGAAATTCCTCTATAAGTGTATGTTTGCTGAGACATTTACAGAAATATGAAAACATATGCTTAATTGTATAATTAGCAATATAAATAACACTGAATATAATTAAAGATGTGCAACTTACAGGGCAACTATTAAAGATCATTTAGTTTAAGAATATCAAAGGTTTCACATGCTGTCGTGCAACAGTTTGTAAGGCACTTGTTTTTTTAAGTATTAAGCACATATGGAAATATTCCCCGGGATTCATGAACCTTGCGCCAGGCGCCAGCATAGCGTCGGCGTTATAACGCCAAATATGGCTGCTTAGCGATTCAGGTATGAATGAATTCCACGTGCACTACCGGCGTCGCGGACCGTCCGCCCGGCGTAGGTATGCAAAACACACTGTGTGCGGTATTGCAGCATGCAAATGAGGGCAAATAGCGAGCCACGAAGTGGCGCAGGCGTGTCGTAAGAACGCGGCAATGTAAACCAAAAAAGCGGTTTACATTTACCCAAACATACCGGAGGAGTAGCGGAAGGCTGTCAAAGTCAGGTATCATATAGGTGCAATATGCCAATGTGGAAAGGCACCGAGAATGTCCAAAGAAAATATGCACAAAATGTAAAAAATGACATAAATGGCGCGTCGTAGAAAGAACAGCAGACCCCGGGATATGTGCACAGAAGTTGTAAAGCAATGAAATAATATGATAATGTCCGAAAAGAGCATTAGAACACAAATCAGCTGCACAGCCACCACACACCATAGTATGTATGTAAAGCTGCAACCCCAGCGCAATGGTTGTCAAGGAGTGGTGGCGGTGTCGGCGCCGTAACCAGGTATTAGTAGTCAATTCCATGCAAATGAGGCAGATAATAGTGAATCGCAAAAGCGGCGCCAGCGTAAGGATGGAGCAAGCGGCGTGGCGATGCGACACCGGTGGCCTACGAGATACATGTCAACCACACAGGGGTGTGCCACTGTAGGAGGAAGGATATTGGAGGACAGCAAATCTGGGCTGTACAATGCACATCACAGCATCAGGACTGGCGTGTTAGGAAATAGATGCGCTGACAGTACAGAATGCGGCGTACAAATGCATGTGCCGAGGATGACTACGTTCCCGAAACCAGTCATGTGGCGGCCTCACCGGCAACAACCAGGGATATAGGAAGGTAATGCGGAGAATCTGAAATCACGGAAGCAGTGTAAATGTATCCGTAACGAGCAATTAACACCAATCAATGCAGGAAGGGCAAGCGCCGGCAGCTGATAAGTCTGCATGCAGACTCCTGCAGAACGGGAAAGGGAGGCATATGAGAGCAAAGATAATAGGGGATGTAGTAGAAATGCAAAGAGCAAAGAACCGAAATAGCACAGCCAAGTACAGAGGTAGCATAACTGCGGCTGCAGATAAAATGCATCATATGCCATGTGCCTGCAGGATGCAGTAATGTAAGATGCCAGGCGAAGGCAATGCAGGCAACTGTAATGTAACACTACAGGCAGTACCGTTGCAGCTGCAAGCGTAAAACCACGGAAATAATCCATGGATAGGGCCGCACAGACACACCCAATGACTTCACGGGTATACAGCACAACAGTAATAAATGTGAATCGCACAACACACAGCGCGATTTCCCAAACGCCGCACCGTGGGGTGTAAACAGACGGGGAACCTTTAACATGTATATGCTGGGTGCCGCCGTGGCCGTGATGCATAGGTATGTGGCAGAGACAGACGGAGTTGCGGAGGGTGGTGCCGACAACTACCGTAGGCCTCACAGGAGAAGGAGAGTGTTCAGACCAAGGGTGACCTACCAGGGGCTGCGAGACCTGGAGATAGTAGGGCGCTACAGGGTGGACAGGGACACGTTACAGCAAATAGTGGAGCTGTGCCGGCCGCGCCTGAGAACAAGAGACAACAGAGGGGAGCCCATCCCAGTGGACACAAGGTATGTGTGAGCTTGCGAATACTGGCTACAGGTACCTTTCAAAGGCCCACCGGGGACATAATGGGCATCTCACAGGCATCAGCATCCAGGGTACTACACCAGTTCCTGGATGCCATGTTCACATGCCCATGAGCACATAAAGTTCCCCACATCTCAGGAGGTTGGCTAGCAATATCGCCGCTTCCACCGTGTGGCACAATACCGGAGGTCCTGGGTGCGATAGACTGTGCGCACATAGAAATCAAGTCACCACCTGGGGAGCAGGGTAGGCGCTACATAAACCGCAAGGGATACCCCTCCATCAATTGCCAGGTGGGTGTGCAATGCGCGGGGCATTATCATGGATGTGTGTGCTGGCAGCCCTGGAAGCTACCACGACTCCCATATCTGGCATGCCTCACAGCTGTATCAGGTATTAGCCAGTGGGGACATCACACAAGGTCACCTTGTGGGGATGCTGGCTACGCACTGGAGCCGTGGTTGATGACACCCATCAGAAATGCACACACACACATGCAAGAACGCCATAATGAGGCACACGCACAAGCGAGAATAATCATAGGCGTGTGTTGGGATCTTGAAATCACGGTTCCGGTGCTTGGATACATCCGGTGGAGCCTTGCAGTACTCTCCAGGCACAAGTGCCCACATATTCATAGTATGTTGTATGCTACACAATATGATTCTGCGGAAACAGCTGCTGCAGGGACATAATGCGGAGGGCCACCAAGCCCGCCACAACTGCCAGGGCAAGCACAGGCACAGGGCGTGCGGCGCCACGGACACACTGAGCCAGCCCCAGTAGGTAGAGGCGTACCCAATATGCCTACGCCCTGGCAAGAGGGAACGCATAGCACATACTCTGACAGTGTAGGCCCCATGGACTGACACCTCCTGACCTGCACACACAGTAAAATGGTCGCCACACAAACATGTCCGCCCGTAATGTGTACCGTATGTGCGGACGTATGTGTGACTCCAACAAAGGCACCGGCCAAACACTGCACACCCAATAGCCAGCAGAGCATGGGCGCCAACACCTCAACGCCGCCGGTTCAACAGCACAGGCGTAGCCATATGCTGCCACTATCGCCGCAAGTCGACCACACATGTGCGCATGTGCATACACAGATACGGAAATACATATCAGTACACATGTAGAAATATATGTCCGCATACAAAGATAGAAAGTACAACAGGGTATTATGGAGCCCAGGGATGCAAGTTCCCAGATAAGTAAGGCGAAATCACCACATATTAAACATAGTGACCGACAACCCGATCATCCTGGAGGGTGGGCAGGGCAGGTAACGCCAGCCATGGAAATGTTAACCTGCATCAATACATATCCAGCGTGTCGGGATGGTCACCAGTCCACGGTACAGTAGCGGGATATGTGTAGGGTCACCACCTGTCCCACGTTGTGAGGGCAGTCCACCTTTGGGCAGTTGTGTCCTGCAAAAACATTGACAAAATGGCAAATGTCCTGAGATTGTAGGACAAAACCATTTCCCATAATTACTTTATTAGTTGCAGAAAACAGTTATTTTGTAGAAGAAACATCTAAATATGATAATAAACAGAATAAGCAACTGTAATGCTACAGCTTTGTATTCCGTCAAAAAGTGAATCGCTGTCCTTTGTACTGGCCGTGGGTATGTGTTGGCATGCAAAATCTGGCGTTTCTACTAAAATGTCCCACTTTGGCCATTTGAAAGGTGGCAACCCTACATATGTGCGTGTCATATCCATAGGACATGAGTGCGGAGATACACGCCGCCACCGGCGATGCGGCCAACGTGGGTATTGTGTTCAACCGTCGGTGCGGCGGAAAGCATACCAGTGAAGTGTGCGACATTATGAGGAGCGTACCTCATTTGGGGTGTAAAACAGTTCATGTTCCTCGCAGTTCCTCCAAGTTCCACATTGAAAATGTCTCTCAAACATCCATTGTTAGGAATGTATATAAATGACATCCTGGTAAATAGAATGTACTCATAGTAAGTTAGTAAAGGTTCTTCACTGTAAGTAAATCAGCATATCATAATCAACCTATGACCTACTTAGCTGAAGTTGTCACTATGCCATTACTATGTGTTCCACATTATGCCCATGTGTTTCACATTACTACTGTGTGTGTTCCCCACTCCGGAAATAGAAGGTTGACAGCCATGGCGGCAATATGTGTATGTGTGAGGTGAGGTTGTCGTGTGTTCCGCTGTGTGTGTGTAATGTGTGTGCCAGTGTAAACTGTGTATGAAGGTGACATGTCACAGGCGGAGTGTAATAACAGGCGTAAGCATACAGTACAGGAACCATAGGCGTATGTACAGCAGTACCCACAAAGTAGTACTGACATCTCCTCAGTGGCTATGCACGTGGCGGCGTAAAATGATGCAAAGCGCAAATGTCCCAAAGTGTACCACAGGGCCATAGCAAACAGGAGACGCAAAGGGCGCATGTACAAACCACGACCGTGGGTATGGCGGCCATAACGTAGACTCCACACGGTCCGTCGGCAGCGTTACACAGCATCAGGCATGTGCGGCGAAAATACGAATGTGCCATCCGGCACCGATCGTGAACACTACGGTCCGGTAAATACCGCGGTGTGTTCCACGACCGTGGCGTAAGCAAGCGGCACCACGAATAGGAGGCTACGGTAGCATACAGTCCGCCCCAAGTATGGGACCACAATCACCGTAACTATCAGCGACAAAATGCCAATGGATGGTAGGCACGGACGAACATCCGCAGATATATAACCGATGTGAAGGGGAAAAACGTGGAGGAAGCACACATGCAGGCGATACCGACAGCAGACGACATCAACAAAACAAACATTCCCGGAACAACAGACAGGTAACCCGCAGCTCCCCAAGCAGGGATGGAGCACACACACAAGCATATCTGGTATGTATAAATGCAAGACTCACACCCGTACCCGTCACCCACATCCGCAGATATACCCCATTGCACATATCAAAGGGATAACAGCTAAAACCGTAGCAAACACATACAGGCAGTGAATGACAGCGGCATACCCACAACAAGCTCCTGGGAAACACTAGCAGCGGCTCATGCATCCATGCATTCGCTATGTACAGGAAAATAACAGCCATGTAACACATTTGAATGCACAACGCCATCGACAGGCGCCGCCAGGACACGGGGACCCACATGTCGAACACAATACCATACCCAACACACACAATCCACGGCTAACACCACAGCGAAATGTACCCGACACCACACATAGCGGATGCAGTCACACAAACATGATACAATACATACCATCCTCACGAAGGTATTGCAAATAACCAACGGCCACACGAGGAAAGAACCATGGCCTAGTGCCGGCGTAGCGAGCGAAAGGAAGGGGATCACCGCTGATATGCGCATAAGTACACACCGAGGAACAGCTATTGGCCTGATTAACCCACATGCATCAGGCGGCGGCGAATATAAGGAAGACTCCTGGATATTCAAACCGTATGTTCATACCGAACTCATACAAACTAGAAAGAGAAACAAGGGAATAGAGGCGAACTCAGAACAAAAGGCGGAAAGGTATGTCGAACCCACGACATGTACTGGTGTGTAACGCCGCGATACGTATGATGAATCTGTACAGTATGTGAACAGTGTGTGTAGGTAAAGATACCTGTCCATCAGGCAGAGAGGCGAAGGTTGGATATGTAATGCTAAAAGCGCAGCATACCAACAACTGTGGACAACGTGTGCACAGCAGTGGGACAACATGTAAACACCGGGATAACCCCAGGGCGGCTTGCCACCCTTTCAAAAGGCCAAAGTGGGAAATCGTCGGGACACACTTCAGATGTTACAGGTGGACACATACCCATGGTCAGTACAAAGGTTAGAACTCTACTCTTTTGCATAAAGAAAAGTGTAGTCTTGTAGCAGTTCAGTTGCTTATTGTGTGTCTTGTAACAGTTAGGAATGTACATACATAAATAAGTATGTTATGCAACTCTTACATAAGAATGGGATATAGTGATGTCCCACAATCTCAGGACATTTGCCATTTGTGATAAATTTTGTCAGGACACAACTGCCCAAGGAGGGACTGTCCCTTGCAAAGTGGCACAGGTGGTAACCCTACCCCAGGTCTGCCATAGGGGTTGCAAACACAGAACAATGCCACCACCCACGCCGATGCTGGCAGTGGATATCCAACACTGAAGTGCCACAGCAGGGGATAGGACATTTATGTATAGTGTCACAGCACACATGTGCATGGGCATATACCGTCGATGTCATACGGAATGTGCGCCTGGCGTGCACCTATCACGCGGTAAGGCGACTATGTCAATTATGTGTAATGCAAAGCTGGCATGATGGATATGTTCACAAATCATAGACAGTATCACAGGCATAGCATGCATGATGGGCGATGGGCTAATGTTATATACATACACAAGATATGTATGGCCTGCACATATGGGACAATGTAGTAGCAGAATAGGTACCGAAATGGAGGTAACAGCAAGTGACCATGTCCAAGAGTTCCATAGCGGGTGCAATGTGTGCCACAATGATGTCCAGCAGGGCCGTGTGTAAACACATGTGCAATGTACACAGTACTGACACCCCCATGGTAGTGTCCACTGAGCGGCAGAACTGGATGTCAACTGTCATGTCTATACAGTCGTCCGCTGTGGTGGTACCATGGGTCTGTGTCACCCTACCAGCAAGGCAGCTATCACATGACTAGTGACACAGTGTGCCCCTGTGGGATGTGCACAGGACCTATGTCCCACAGCATGGTGTGTGTCCAGTCTGTGGATGTCACACAGGCGCCCGGGCTGAGCAATGTGGCATGTGTGCACACATGGAGGACTGCTCCTCCCCTGCCCACAGCAAGCGCCATGTAGGAGTACTACATGCATCAGTACTGTGGAGAACATGGCCCATGGCAGAGTACATTACACCCCTGTGTTAGTGGCATGCAGGTGAGCACAGATGTGTTACATGACTGTCATTTGCATATGTAAACTGTCTGAGCTGGGTAGAGAGCACAGCATGACTATACTGAGACATGTAACGTTGTATCCATTGTGTAAGGTACACCACACATGTGTTATTGTAACACGGCCTGCGTGTACATGTGTGTATGGCACAGGTACAAGGGCACCCAAGGTATCAGCTAGACATACGGTCCAGAAATGTGTAGTCCTGCACATGTGTACCCACGCTATGGTGTAATATGGCAACCACAGCACCATGTGGGCCATGTGTGTGTACATCAACCATGTACAACGTGATATGCCTGTATAGGGACAGTATCCATGTGATACACACCGCATGACTGTCAGTATGCAAAGGTGATGTGTATGCACTATGTGTGATGTAACTGATGCAATGATATCTACATGATATATCTGCCACACTGACACCTGTATGGGTGTCAGCAACATAGTAGGATGAGCTAGAATGCTGCCAGGTATGTAGAAGTGGTATATGTAGGCATGTACAGTACTGTGTGACAGCAGGTAGTGTGCGTATGCAAATACTGAGCATGAGGTGCCACATGTCTGAGGCGTGCAATGCCACACGTCCCTGAAATGTTGTAGTCAGCATGATATGCCTGCACCACTGTGTGAACTGTACAGAAGGCACATGGCGTAACATGCCGATACATAGGGTGCGATGTGATGCTGGATGTGTACACTGTCAATAGCATAAAGTGGAATGGTGCTGAAGGGCAAAGGCGGATCATGTCTGATGTGATACCCTCTGTACCACCCCAACCACCCATGCAATAATATGACAGGTGGCCAGCATGGGATGTGGTGTGCTGTGGCGCACAGAAGCCCAACAAGGGTGCCAGGAAAGGCATGCAGGTAGTCAATGAGTGTGTGAAGCATGTATGTCAAGATGTGGCCCAGTGCCATACTGAATGGCCCAGTCATGGGTGTAGAGATGCAGCCCCATACGTGCAATGCAGTACCATCCATGTGTAGTGTGATAGATGTGGTAGTGTGGTGGTCAGGGTGCTGGCGTACATGAATGGGCTAGCAGTCACTGGCGTGTGCTGCTGCAGAGACATGTAACAGCCAGGTTGGCGGGATACAACAACTACGGCGGTTGGAGGTGACATTGGGACTGTGTTCCCAGACATAACATGTGCATGCCAGTACTATGTATGTGTCCACAGGGTTAATACAATGTCCAGCCAAGGATTGGAACCCTGTAGTGAGTGAGAGTGTGTATTGTTGGTAGGTACCCCATTGGCAGGCAGGATGCCAGCAACATCTGTGTCGTCAATGCCTGCATGACCGTGGTATGCTGCATTGAATGTGGATGTAGTCAAACAGCAGAGACATACCACCACACTGCGTGAGGGCCCACACTGCAATGTCTGGCAGTCATGTGTAGGTAGCTAGCTGTGGGGTATGTCATGCACCAGCAGGACACACCATGACTGTCAAGTGACACACAACACACAGGTGAACAAAACTACCGTGCAACAGCCTGCACATGTGCCCATACAGCACGTGTGCATGGAACAGGAATACCACTGTGGCGTCTGTGAAAATGCCAGCACCACCATGTCTCAGTGTGGAATAGCATGGTCCCTACCAGTGTGTAAATGTAGCAGAAGTGCACTGTGATCACTGTTGGCATAGGCACATAGACTGTCCATCGGACGGGGTGCCATGCCCTCAACTACCTCTGTCAGTGGATGTCAGTAATACCGGCTGTAGTGTGTATGTACCATGCATGCTGCTATGGTTGTGTGCTTAGGGTGTGGCTAGCAGGGATGGTAAGCATGGATGTTCAGCAAACAGAGGGGAGGTGTGTAGGCCTAGCATACAGACACATGGAGGTTTGGTGCATGCTGAGGGTAGTGTAGGTATGGTATGTGTCGTGTAATGTGTCACCCAGCTATGCGTACTGCATGGCCAAGCATGTGTGGAGTGCGTGGGAGTCCATACTAGGGAAGGTCGTGTTGCTGGCAATACATAGCAGTAGCAACTGTCCCAGGTGCAATGTACAGCATGCCAACCCGACTGGCATGTAACCTGTGGTGTACAGTGTCTGCACTGTCGCGTGTCACAATGTGCGTAGTGGCCACAAACATGGGTATCTGAACATGGACTACCTATGATGCAATGTGTCATGGGAAAATACAGTATGTGTGTAAATCACGGTGTGGTGTGGGAACCACCCACCTGTGTGTGTTGCAGCTCAGGTATGTGACTGGGAGGTATGATCTGTGTACAATCTGGACTGGCAGGTGTGCCGTGTAGGGCATGGAGGCAGGTCCCAGGCACCGTAGATAAATGACATGTGTGCTGTACTGTGTGTGCAGTGCTAGTGTACAACACAGTGGAGGGTGTAAGCATTGTCACACATCACTGCATGCTGTGCCTACCTGTGACAGCCCTGCCAGAGACAGACATGTGACACCGCTGCACAGGCAGCATAGCATGAGAAGATGTACATGTGGGCTGCACACCTTAGCCAGATGTCCACCGTCATGTGTGCCGCGGTAGTGTGGTTCAACACGACTATCAGACTGGACAAACAGCACATGCCTGCATAACAACAGTATGACCATAGTCAACAGTCCCAGTGACAGAGTAGGCCAATGTAGACTATCCCTGCATGCAGACCAGTGGCTACTGGACACCTGGCTAGACACACACCTGGACGGTTAATTCACCATTGAGCCATCACATGTCCACGTCCATGTGGGCCGTACAATGTCATCACAGGGTGGTCACAATAGCAGGTGGCAAGGCAGACACGGTGTACCAGGTGATGTGTCATGTGTGCATATGTTGAGTAGCACAGCCGTTCACATGTCTGCAACATACTGGTGCACGATGTATACTGTTACATGATGAATGGAACTGCACTGTCACCCACTACAGGGCCAGCTGGCACAGGTGTGGTGTGACTGGTGTAACCATGTTTGCACAGGATACACACTGCTGTTGTAGGCAGCCATGCTGGTGGCCACCAGTGATATATGCAGTGGTCATACAAACATACCGTACACAGTGTTCAGGCAGGAATGTCAATTGTCGTGGACGATGTGCTGCTATGTGAATGTGGGTGTTTGTTGTGAATGTCACACATCCAGAAGACACCATCTGGTGCAGTCATGGTTGTCAACACCGGTACACACATCCACAGCAGTCAGAACCCAGTCCCGACAATGTGTGTCAGTCACCCTTGTACCGTGTGACATATGTGCACATGGCGGAACACCTACCACTGTCATCTAAGCTGGCTACATGATGGCTGGAATGTGCTGTAGAAATGTACAATGCTGGTAGCCCAATGAAGTACCTGGAATCAGACACAGTACACTATGTCAGCCATGTAAACCATGCACAACAATGACTGCCCAACAGACACAAACAATGCATTGACACATGGAACATGTGCTCATGACAACCCCACTGAGGTATGTTGCACATATAGATGTACAATTGTCATCTATGGCCATAGCATGGATGCAGACACACATACTCCACAGGTAGTACCATGTGATGTAGGTAGGGGCATTGCTTGTGTATATGTCACAGTAGATGTACACAGACATGTCCTGCATAGCCGTCATGTAGGGGTAGCTGTGGTATGTCACTACTGGACATGCCCATACAGATTACCATGTCCCGCAGGAGATGTGTTAGGTGTGTACCACATGTGACATGCTGACAACAATCTGCGATGTGTATGGCTGCGGTGTACCTGTGTGACAATGTCTGTGATGGGTGCAAAGGCACATAGTATCGTATTGTATGCACACAAGCCCCACATAGCTGCATAGCCTGAACATACAGTACAAGGGTGTGTGGGATGATAGCAACCCACAGGTGGAGATGGGTATGGACGGCGCACAACCACATGTGTGTGTGGGGTGTTCACGTCCACGACACATGAGCATCTGAGAGGCTAGCGTCACAGTTGTACAGGGTCGCATGTACATATGTTCAGCAACATCCCTGTATGTCCCACCACTGGCCTGTGGACCGATGGACAACAACCAAATGTGCAGGTATGAGATGTGCACAGCACATCACAGATGCCTACCGTAGAACAGGCCTACCATGTAGACATGTGCACAGTAGGTCTGCGCCACCTGCAGTCAAACACGTTGGGTGCCAAGGCACACCAATAGTCCGGACCAATGACACAGATGGGCGTGCATGCCTCTGTGTATGTATGTCTGTGAATGGCTCCGGCATAGCAATATAGCCGTGTCACCATTGTGAACAACAATATGAATGGGTTGTATGTGTGAGGGTGCATCATATGTGTATGGTCAGATCGGCGATACCATCAGTGGGCCTGCTATGTGAACATCCATGTCCCCATACATGGATACCTCTGCTGAGGCCAACACCACATTCACACAGGGAGGGATGGCGGTGTGTAGTGCAGCAGCAGACATGTGGGTGGCAGCGGGCAATGTATGTACACATATGTGTTACCCACATCAGTTCAGGCAGATATCCATGTGCATGGGATAGCGGTGTGTGTACACATACAGCACTGTGTCGATCAACATCCCAGCACATAGCACCTGCCAGGGCTACAGTGTATGCATGGATGTGTGATACCTGCATGCACCACACACACCCTCAACAAGCAGCGTACAGCATACCTCGCTGGAGGACAGTGTCCACACCATGGTGATAAACATGTTGAATGTCCATATTCACACAGCTATGACAAAAGCAATGGACAGCCACCCTGCCAATACCGTCAGCCCCTGGGTGGGTCACACCCATTGCCATGTATGTGGCATACCCTGCCATATCATGCAGAGATGACCAGCAAGGCTGCATGAGCTATCACAGTCCCACATGGTGCAATGGACAAAAGGCACTCTCACTATCAACCATACACAGTAGTAATGTGGTGGCGATGCACCCTGTCATGTTACAGGTGCTGTGTGATGCTCTGCACAATGTGTGCGTGTACATGCTATGCATGGCCTTTCCTGCTAATGTGTCATGGTTACACATTGCTCCATGTCTATCACATACGTAACACAGGTGAGCTGGGGCAAGTTGTCCAGCACCGGTACAGTGCTGTGTGGAAGTACATGGCACAACACATGCATGTGCAGGTGTCCATGTGTATGTGTACAGTGCCGCTGCTGCCGTTCACAATGGACACAGCCGTGATGTGTACTGCCATATACACAGCGTACAGGTGAACAGTAGCACTGCCGTCACATGGGGACATATGCCAACTGATATGGACATAGGTGCAGCCAGGTACACATGTCCATGGCAGGCTAACATCTACATGGTGCGTGCACAGTGTGATGGGGTGGCACACAGATATGATGTGACACCCAGTGCTCAATGGTGTGAAGCCACAACATCGGCTGTGTCACCGCCACGATGCCCTTCACAGATCACTGTGCAGATGTCGTACATGTCATAGCAATGTATTTCCAACAGTATGCCAGCACAGCAGTGTGAATGTGACCTGCCACCATCATTATGTCTTCCAGATAATGCCACGTTCGGCTTCCACCATTTAGCCGACAGGAGGAGGAGGTCATCATACCATACCTCCAGAGTAACTACAACGCCCTGTTTAGCCATGTGCCACAGCAGGCACAAGAACGGCAGGAGATGTGGGAGGAGTTGTGCAGGAGGGTGAACAGCGTGGGCGGAACCAACCGCAGCTACCAACAAATCCGCGGGCACTGCACAGACCTGATCCGGCATGCAAGACAGCGTGCGCTGCAATCGCCAGGCAACAGCGTGGGACAGGTGGTGGGCCACCAACACAGACCCCACTCACAGCTACGGAGGAGCTCCTGGCCAGTCTGGGGACACCCACGGAACAACACGCAGAACCACTTGCGTCCATCGTGGAGGTGGGTGTCTCCCGAGCTATGAGCCTGGAGCCGCATGGTAAGTCAGTGTTGCATGTTTGTATGATAGGCGTCGTGGGTGTGGGTGTCATAGTACAACACATGATATAGCAATACATGCCAGGTATATGGCCACACAAGATGCAAACCATTGTATGCTATGTTGTGTTAGCAGACATGTGCATAGCACATGCAACCACACACATGCATGATGTGTCATGCACAGTGCTGACCGTGGAGATAGTAATGGCTAATGTGTATACCTTTGTGTAATGCCTTTACAGGAATGCGTCTGGCGTGTCGCAAGGACAAGGGTCTGTTGCAGGTAAGTCTGTTGCCAGTCAACCGCATGTTCTGCTGTATTGATATTCCCCATGTGTCTAGGCATGACATGCTCACCTGTGTGTGCCCCGTCACGGTATACAGCTCGCACCACCCGACATACACACCACCCATGTACAGTAGATACACCCGTTACCGTAGAGTGGTATGACACCACACAACCAATTGGTGTGTTACGTGCATTCAGCTATGCATACAATGGTGTAGGTGTTACACAATGGCTGCATGTGTAGTATGCATTGGTATGCCAGTGCAGTATGGACACAGTACCACAGAGTGAGCTGTGATCTGGCCAGAGCACAGGTGTTACCAATGTGACCCATGCCCCTGCATCGGGTGCACACGTTGTGACATGGCGCATGCCATGTCCCATGCACGTGGATGTCTGGCTGCAGCCATGTCACACCCTGATATGACCTATGCACAACATAGCAGACATACACACCGTCAGCATATCCCTAGAGAATGTGTCACGTCACACTAGTATGGGTGTATGTCACATGGGCCACCACAGGGCCGTGTGCACAATGTCTACCACACACAATTGTCAATGAGTCAGACAGACAAGGCCATGGTTGATACCTACAGGCATGTTGCCACACAGCACATCCACAGTGGGTACTCACCATTGCACCCTGTACACACATAGTGGGTTCATCAATGTAGTGGACCCCTGGACATCTGATGTAGTACACCAGTGACATGAAATTCCTCTCCACAGCTACTACAGGTGCCTCCAATGTCCACCATATATGTGCTGCTGAGCAGCTGAACTGACTTACAGACATGGCAATGTAATGCGTCCAGGTCACGCATCGCACAGACACATAGCTGTGTCCTGCTACTGTGCAGTGGCACAGAGCCCGCACCACACACCGTACAGCTATGCACACAGCTCACAGCAAACGTACCTGCACAGACATCACTGTTACACATACATTGTATCTGTACACTGTACACATAACACTGCACCATGACAGCCATCGTGATGTGGTGCATGCGGTGGGACACCATCTTCACATGTCCACATGATACCGCACATGTTTGCGGTGTACATTACATAGTGTTGGCAGCCATGTGTACTCTCAACTTGCCCGCGGCCACCGCGGCCACACGGTGTATCACGCTGATGCATGCAAACTACCATGAATGTGTGTACTGCATGCCTACTAAATGACACCTGCCTGTTGTACTGTCCCCACCAGGGCAGTGTACATACTGCCACTATGAATGTCTGGTCTGCATTCACTGGTCTGTGTTGTGTGAATGCTGCATGCCACCTGCATTATCACATGCATGCTGTGTGTGTGTGTGTGTGTGTGTGTGTGTGTGTGTGTGTGTGTGTGTGTGTGTGTGTGTGTGTGTGTGTGTGTGTGTGTGTGTGTGTGTGTGTGTGTGTGTGTGTGTGTGTGTGTGTGTGTGTGTCTGTATTGTAACCGATGGTATGTCTTTGTATTGACAGGTGCTGTAGGTGCGTTCCCCTCCTGCGGTCAATCTGATGCTAGTGTCCCCACAGATACTAGTGGTGATGAGCATGTGCATGAGGCACAGGCAGGGTCGTCACAGGCAGAGTCTGTGCCACTGGAGAACATCACACATCGTCCCTTTCATCCCTGCACACGGTTCAGATGCCGACACATACCCCAACACCGTTGCCCATAGATGACGGTCAGTCAGCGTCTGTTGTCCCCGAGCAGGAATGTGTGGTGGCTGCAGAAGGTGTGGGTACACACGATGTTGCCAGTGTAAGGACTGGTGCAGTGCCACGCAGGCATGTGGCAGGTGCTGCCCGTGGGGAGCACCGCTAGACATACACCTGCCGTACAGGGTGCAGCAGCTGGTATAACCAGGCGCATGTTCCAGACTGTAATGGCGGGCGCAGGCACGTGTGCCGAACGGCAGAACCAGGGCGGGCAGAGGCTGCAGAGGTCCGCAATCCGTACCCTAAATGACAGCATCCAGGCATTGGCGAATGCACAACAGCATCTTGCCGATGTTCTGGATAGGAGATTGGCGATATGGCTGGTCTCATCGACCGAGGCTTGGCCATCCTTGGCGTCGCAGTCCGTGCAGGAACACCAGGTAGGGGTGAGGCATAGGGCGTGGGCGTGTGCCAGCAACACCACCTGCTGCAGGTCAGCGTGTGCGTGCCACCTCCCATGCCCACACAGACAGTGATGGTAGCAGTAGCACTGCAGCTGCTACTACACCATCCACACCAGGACAGAGCAGGCCGCGTGGGCGTGGCCCTGGGCGGCCCGTCGTGGGCACGTTTCCAGCGGACATGTGACATCGGAGAGTGGACAGTCTGTACCTCCACCCGGCCGTGCCCGTGCGACCCCAGGCACCCGCGGGTCACGCCGCCCGGCAGACACAGTGAGCCGTAACACCTGCACTGTACAGTCAGGGGCTGCCAAGCATACCCGTGTAGGCATCACAGATGACTGAACTGTGTACACACACACCCACACACAGCAGACACAACTGTAGGGCTCCACCACACCCACATGCAATCTACATAGTCATGCCCACTCAATGCACTGGCCCTTACACACACACATGATGTCATCCATTGGTACAGCCCATGCCTGTGGCACATATCACCCTGTGCATATGATTAAGTCTCTGCCGCATAACTGTGAGCCACACCATCAATGCACGGTTAAGCTAACATATTATGATGCACAGGGTGGACACGATAGTGAGAGGTGTATGTGATACCTGTGTCCGCATAGTGCGTGCTGTGTATGTTGTGGTGTGTGTGTATGGCTGGTGACAGGTGTGTATGTGATGTGTGTTGTGCACGGACATCATGCAGCAGACATACCATGCAGGACAGGTGCAGCATTCATTGATATGTGTACACAGTATGTGTGGTGGTTACATGTGTAGCACCATGTCGGTGCAGTTAACCCGTATGATACTGATGGTGTACTTGCGTGCCTACTGGGAGCACTGTAATTAGTTCCCCACGTGTAGTCGTGGGGTACCCACAGGCATGTCTGGCAAAATCAGCATAGCACAGTTACCCACATCCGGCATGGACCCCTACATGGGAAAATAGGCACACATGAGCGTGACAGGATATGTGCCCTCGACATGTGTGGACCTAGCATGACTGTGTGTGGCATCTAACACCCCTCAGGATGGGGATGCCATATCCATCAGTCCCCAGTCCCTGGTCTAGCAGTGACACACAGAGGTTGACTGGCGCATAACTATCGTCACACATCCACACGTCATTAGCAGTCCTGGACAAAGGCAGTCAGGGCCTTTCCTTCACATGGCCTGGCACTCCTCCCCGTGTTGTAGGGGGTGTCTGGCCGTTACCCTGTTCCCCCAGCACGTCCCACTCATCTTTGAGTTGAGGTGTCTGACAGTCGCTTCTGTGCCCGTGTTTGCATGGGGCCTGGGAGGTGGAATGTGCCCATGTCACCCAGGTCAGACATGGCCGTGTATGTCAGGCACAGATCACCACGGAGCAGCTGTGCTGTGAAGATCCACAGCCGTGCACCTTGTGACACATGTCCTAGCACCGTCATCCCCGTCTTGTGGAACGTTTGCGGTCCTTCCGAGTGCTGCAGGCGTCAGGTTAGCTACAGGCCACATGTGCCATTGTACGCAGTCATTGCACTGGTGTGTGATGTGTACAGGGGTACAATGAACACCCCTGATGTGGTTGCCATTCCATCCAGACCAGGAGGCCACAATGGAATGTCTTCACACCCACATTGCCATTGTGTGTGTTGACAGAGGTTGCCGACAGGTGTGGTAGCCATTTTCCTGAACATGTCCACCATCTTTAATGGCGTACCACCTACATGTGACATTGGGACGAACATGTTCTTCACACTGGGTAGGGCTGCACCTTCTCTGGCATTTGGTAGCAGGCCATGGCTCTGGCACCAGTCATCCATGTCTATGGCGCCCTAGGTGGATGTTAGGTGTAACATGGGGTGTTGGGTATGTTGGCGGTGCGTAGTCATCTGCATACCTTGTCTGCTACAATCCCCTATGATTGCATGCACATTGGAAGGTCGGATGCCATATGGCAGGGGCACAGGAGTGAGCCCTGTGGGCCTCCACTGGGTCCAGATATGAGTGTGACAAGGCACCTTGAGCACCAACCCTGTGTGGTGTGACCTCCAACCTGTGTGAGAAGCATCGGGTGACATATGTCCCCACATGTATGCTGGCGAGCCTTTCCATGGGTCCCATGTGTAGTGTGCTCTGAGCGCTCCCACCAGGTCATGGTACTGTGTGCAAACCCACGTATCCCCATCAATGGCCTTGGTGAACACTCCAGACTGGACGAGCAGGTTCGGGAGGCAGGATCCGCCCTTGACTATGTAGTTGTGGGTATGTTCGGTATTGGCTGTACACGCTATCTGTAACCATGACCACCTGTATGGACCTCCACACAGCTTTGCAGACAACACTTGTCAAGCGTATAGGGTGTGGCTGTTGACAGTCCATAGGAGCACTACCCTGGCATAGTGGGACCACAGATGCCATATGGCATCCATTGGGGACATAGCCCATAGTAAGGCTAACATGACACAGTGGCGCATGTGTGGGCGAGGGCCTCAAAGAGGATGGGTAGCACACAGCCAGGAAACCATCGGTGCCCATTGCTGGCGTGTCAACCGCCATAGAGATATGGGATCACTCCAGGCCATATGACATGTTTGGGAGGATACACTCTGGTGGGATGGATATGTTCCCTGTTAAGAGGGGGGATGTATGCATGGAACATGTCCTGTGGTATGCAGACAATGTCTGTGGGTGCAGTGACTGTTGTACCATTCTGGACCATTTCCAGGCAAGTCTGTGTGCCCCAACCATGTCCTTACCACAGTTAGGGAAGGCCCTGTGGTTGTCTCATGTGCCCTCTGCAGTACCACTCCCACAAGCGGACCTGGATGATGGTATGTGGGGCCGTATGGTGACGCTGGTATGAATGGGTGATGGTTTCCCTGGTACTGTCATTGCCCTGCCATGTAGTAGCTCCAACTGTTGATGTACAGGTAGTCAGTGGCTGCGGTCCACCACACCATGTGCCTACCTGTGGTGGACAAGGTCCTGATGTCATCATGTTTGCCTGTTGCAGACATGCATGTGAGTGGTCGGGAAGGCATTCGTTAGGCGGTTGCGGTCTGGCCTCTGTTCAACATTGGCATGGAGGACTTGTAGGGTACCACACCGGTCATATGATGTGTGTGGTTTTCTGTGGAGAGGTCATCACTGAGGTCCCCCATGCTGGTGTTGGTTACAGTGAGTGGATGACCAGTGGATCCACTATACGGTCTTGCATCACCATTGAGGGCTGTACATCCTGTGTGGGGCATATCCTCACCATGCGTGATGGGCAGAACTGTCAGACATCCCCCCCTGGTATGTATGGTGCATGGCTGTTTAACAGTGGCCAGGTGTGTGAACACCTGGGACTGCTGGCGTACTGTGTTGTGCCATGGGTAATGTTCCCAGGCTATGTATGGGTGGTTCATGTCACCCAATACGGTGCTGTTGTGAGAGCATGCCCACTCACCAGTGTCCTCAGGACATCTGTGAAGGTATCCTGTGTTTGGGAGGGTTGTCTGTAGCATGCAACAAACTGTAGGCCAGTCCTACACATGGTTAGTGCACCTACATATTCCCGCAGCAACAACAACGTCTGTGGCATGACCGGGTTACTGTTGTGTGGCGGACACACAGGATGGTCCGCATTCCGCCACCCATGCCGTCGCACCATGTGTATGCATGTCTGATCTGTGCCGACTCTAAGTGTCTGAGCATGCCCAGTAGGCAGCTGTGTAGATAGACACACAGCACAGTGCACACCGGCCGTCTGCAGTTATACCCGGGTGCATGCCTGTATCCCCTAGCGGCCACGTCTGTGGCATGGCCAGGTTTCTGTTGTGTGGCTGGACACACACGGCGGTCCACATTCGCCACCCATGCCGTCGCAACATGTGTATGCATGTCTGCCCTGTGCCGAGTCTAAGTGTCTGAGCATGCCCAGTATGCAGTGATGTACTGATCAGTAGTTACTTGTTATTCTCGACTGCAGCACTAACGTGTTGGTGTCTGGCGACAGGATGGTAACAGACTGCGTGACTGCGCACTCTGTCCGAACACCCGATCGGGCGCATTGCCTCTGCAAATGATACCACTCACGTGGGGTATGCCTCCTGACAGCGCTCTGCTCAGTAAACTTCGGTGGCGCGTTCTGTAAATGCTTCATACTGTAGTGTGTTCATGTAGATAGGCGTAGGTTCGTCCCCGTCCCTTCCGTGTGTGTGTGTGTGTGTGTGTGTGTGTGTGTGTGTGTGTGTCTGTGTGTGTGTGTGTTTCCAGCTGCCTCTGCGACTGATTATGCTTTTAGACGCTCCGCAACACATGCCTTGGCTATTGACAACTATTGTCTTGCGGGTGACGTCAGCAGCCTACAAGTATGCCTGTGACAGCGCTCTGTTCAGCAAACTCGGTAGCGCGTTCTGTAAATGCTTCATACAGTAGTGTGTTCATGTAGATAGTCGTAGGTTCGTTCCCCGTCCCTTCCGTGTGTGTGTGTCTCTGTGTGTGTGTGTGTTTCCAGCTGCCTCTGCGACTGATTATGCTTTTAGACGCTCCGCAACACATGCCTTGGCTATTGCCAACTATTGTCTTCTTGACTGGCGTCAGCAGCCTACAAGTATGCCTGTGACAGCGCTCTGTTTAGCAAACTCGGTGGCAGCGTTCTGTAAATGCTTCATACAGTAGTGTGTTCATGTAGATAGTCGTAGGTTCGTCCCCCGTCCCTTCCGTGTGTGTGTGTGTGTGTGTGTGTTTCCAGCTGCCTCTGCGACTGATTATGCTTTTAGGCGGCTCCGCAACACATGCCTTGGCTATTGCCAACTATTGTCTTCTTGGTGGCGTCAGCAGCCTACAAGTATGCCTGTGACAGCGCTCTGTTTAGCAAACTCGGTGGCGCGTTCTGTAAATGCTTCATACAGTAGTGTGTTCATGTAGATAGTCGTAGGTTCGTCCCCGTCCCTTCCGTGTGTGTGTGTCTCTGTGTGTGTGTGTTTCCAGCTGCCTCTGCGACTGATTATGCTTTTAGGCGCTCCGCAACACATGCCTTGGCTGTGCCAACTATTGTCTTCTTGGTGACGTCAGCAGCCTACAAGTATGCCTGTGACAGCGCTCTGTTTAGCAAACTGGGTGGCGCGTTCTGTAAATGCTTCATACAGTAGTGTGTTCATGTAGATAGTCGTAGGTTCGTCCCCGTCCCTTCCGTGTGTGTGTGTGTGTGTGTGTTTCCATCTGCCTCTGCGACTGATTATGCTTTTACACGCCCCGCACCACATGCCTTGGCTATTGCCAACTATTGTCTTGCGGTGGCGTCAGCAGCCTACAAGTATGCCTGTGACAGCGCTCTGTTTAGCAAACTCGGTGGCGCGTTCTGTAAATGCTTCATACAGTAGTGTGTTCATGTAGATAGTCGTAGGTTCGTCCCCGTCCCTTCCGTGTGTGTGTGTGTGTGTGTTTCCAGCTGCCTCTGCGACTGATTATGCTTTTAGGCGCTCCGCAACACATGCCTTGGCTATTGCCAACTATTGTCTTCTTGGTGGCGTCAGCAGCCTACAAGTATGCCTGTGACAGCGCTCTGTTTAGCAAACTTCGGTGGCGCGTTCTGTAAATGCTTCATACAGTAGTGTGTTCATGTAGATAGTCGTAGGTTCGTCCGGCGTCCCTTCGATGTGTGTCTGTGTGTCTGTGTTTCCAGCTGCCTCTGCGACTGTTTATGCTTTTAGGCGCTCCGCAACACATGCCTTGGCTATTGCCAACTATTGTCTTGCGGGTGGCGTCAGCAGCCTACAAGTATGCCTGTGACAGCGCTCTGTTTAGCAAACTTCGGTGGCGCGTTCTGTAAATGCTTCATACAGTAGTGTGTTCATGTAGATAGTCGTAGGTTCGTCCCCCGTCCCTTCCATGTGTGTGTGTGTGTGTGTGTTTCCAGCTGCCTCTGCGACTGATTATGCTTTTAGGCGCTCCGCAACACATGCCTTGGCTATTTCAAATATTGTCTTGCGGGTGGCGTCAGCAGCCTACATGTATGCCTCTGACAGCGCTCACGTCAGTTAACTTTCGGTAGCGTTGTGTAAATGATTCATACTGTACTGAGTTCATGTAAATAGGCGTAGGTTCATCTCCGTCCCTTCCGTGTGTGTGTGTGTTTCCGTTGCTTTCGACCATACAACTGAATAAGCAAATTGTTAAAGTGTTCACAATCAACAGTGTGATATTTAAAATCATGTTAAGACTCACATTGTTGTTTGTGAACATTCTTAGGCATAACATATTTCCTGCACGTTGTGGAAACAAAAGCGTTGCATGTTTTAATGAACTGTTCAAATGTTACGAAGACTTGTGTTGTGTCGAACTACGGGGACTATTCTTGCTGCAGGTTTCCGGTTTGTTTGTGTTTCATAGTACAATATCATGTAATCGTGTGTTCATAGTATGCTTTCTGTGATGTTGACATGTGTGTGTTTCGTTAGCAATGCGTCTCTGCTTTCTATGCTGTGGCTACATCTCCATTGCTCGCATAGAAAGTGACAAATGGAAGTGTAAGGGTGGACATTTAAAGCCTGGATACTTCCATGTTATGTGTAAGTCTCCACGGGGCCAGCGGGTGATAAGCCCATACATGTCTATGAAGTACCTTTGGATACCATATGCGACCTGTCGTGGACGAAATGTTTATGTTGACTGTTCCATCTACCTATGTGTGACATGGTTTGTGGCCATAGGGTGCCAACAAGTCTTCCCTGTTCATTGGGTGTTTGCCATGGTGTATTGACATCAATCCTATTAATTCACGAAGGATGTCTTTCTTTGGTGTCAACGCCATAGTTTGACCATCCTATGTCATTCCCAGCAGGCGTGGAGATTGTGCCATTGGTATCTTTACACAGGTGACCCATCTGTTCCACTGTATGGGCGTGTGATCCCCATAGATGTGCTGGCACATGGAGTGTTGTGTGCGCGGTATCTGCCCAGCGGTCTTTCTTTGAATGGGGAGTGTGTACTGTACACCGTATCTGTATTCCCTGGGTTATGCCTTGCAACAGCTGTGGGATTCCCCCAGGTTTGCAGCTATGGGTGCCATCTTGGCCGTCGTTTGTCCATCCATGGGAACTGCCTACTGGACACTAGTATCGGGCTGTCAACATTTCACAGCTGCATTCTCCATTTCCGGTGGATGATCGGTATTAGTATTGCGGAATGCGCATATGCCATGGCCACGTCCGCTGCAGGCGGGGCGATGAATCATCTGCCAATCCACACCGACACCCATATTTGCATACCCACGATCCCATGTCTGCAACCGTCGACAGTACCCTTGCACACCCTTCATGTGTGCGGAAATGGGATGTGGAAATGCGTGTATGGATGCAGCAGCCTGGGGAGTCCTATTCATATGTCCTGCATTTCATGGACGGCTGTCATCACCCTTGAAGACACCTGTGGTGCATATATCTACCTGTGCCGTAGTCACGGCTGTCACCTCTTCGGTTCACACTATGTTGCTCACACTCACTTAAGGAGTAATTTTTGGGTCCTGCAATGGACACCGATGTGCATATGTAAAGTTTAGGACATGTTGGACTGTGTCCATTCGGCCAGTGGGTTTGACTGGCGCCGTATGTTCCCCATTCCCGGATGTCTGTCCGCCTACCCATATTATGTAGTGCTCGTAACCCGTGTCCTTCCACAATTTACCCATAGGGTGTTACTGTAGTCCTGCAGGTTGGCAACTGCTTTACATAATCCTCACAGGTACCATTGTGAACTATCCGCCACTGTATTGTCAGTATAACACAGCGGTACATGTAGAACCTATTTATTCATGACAGTATGTCGGTTTTGTGTGTGAACTCCATATTTTACCGATAGTATCTCCTTCCTAGTTTGCGTTGTTGGTGTGCCATTAATACGTTTTCCACAGGTCGCAGGTATGTTCCGCAGAGTGGGCGGGTGATCCCCACATACTTGATAGCACCTTCGCTGCTGCTGTATGCGCTGGGATTCGCATGGCAGGATGGATGTCTACGGGGTGTATGTACTGCTGTTTCCATCTTTATGTCCTGTGTCATGCCCTACTACGGCTGTGTGATTCCACCAGGTTTGCTATTATGGGTGCCATCTTGTCCGTACGTTTGTCCATCCTTGGGAAATGCCTACTGGACACTGATGTAGGGCTGAACACATTTCACACATGCCTTTAGCATTACCCTATGGATGCTTTGCATCCTTACTGGAGACTAAGGCACGTCCTGTACCGCAGCCCTCCCAGGCGGGACAGCGGATTATCAGCCAAACAACACGAGCCCCATTTTGCATACCCAGGATACCATGGCTGCAACCCCCGATGCGCATGACACATCCTTCATGTGTGCGGAACTGGGATATGGACGCACATGTATGGACACGGCAGTCTGGGGACCTCTGTTCATATGTCCTGCATGTCATGGGCAGGTATCATCAACCTTAAACACGCTGGTGGTGCATATGTCTAGCTGTGCCGTAGTCACGGTTTGTACTCTGATTGGCTGATCTTGGCGCATACTGGCAAAACAGCCAGAATTTTGGAGTCCTACAATGGACACCGATGTGCATTTGTAAAGTGTAGAGCGTGTTTGACTGTCCCCATCTGGCCAGTGGTATTGACTGCCGCTGTATGTTCCCCAGTCGTGGATGTCTGCTTGACTACCCATCGTTTGTATGACATGGCCTATCTATATCCACGTGCCAGTATGCGTAAATACAGCAAACCTTGCGTCCTGCCCATCTTCATAAGCGACATTATGGAACATATATCGGCAGAAACAGACACTGTCAAATCGATAGACTCCACAGTGAAAGGATACTGAGCTCTCTCAACTACTAACATGGGGCACCGTCGGATCAGATTTCATGACATAGCCGTCCCTAATACACTTCCTTCAGAGTCGGTTTAAAGCGAAATAATCAATAAACCTGCTCATAGTTAGGTGGACAGTGCTCCAAGTCTTGATTATAACGTGACATATACATATCAGTGTTGCATGCCTTACTTCATGGAAACAATAATACGGCAACAATGTGTTAATATATATACAATATTGGTAAATACAATCAGTATCCGGACACATAGTTGATAATTGCTGAGAGTGCACCTTAGAATGTAGTGTGTTGATCAGGTTATTGTATATCGATGTGTATAATAGTAGCATTACGATAACAAAGCATGGAATCAATAAGTACTATTTAAGCATATATTTGACAATTATGAATGTAAGCGTCTGGAGGAGACATCCGTAACCTTCCCTGGTTCCACTGGATCACACACGCTGCATTACACTCGCATGTCCGGATTGTGGGTTCTGCGCGCACATGCATATCCGTAGTCCGTTTATATATGTTTACAGTGTCTGTGTGGTTACGTGTTTTGCGTTACTTGTGACTATTCGGTAACATATGTCTGATCCGGTTGACGGGCGTGTGCAGAAAGCACTTACAGCTTTATATATGTAACAGTCTTTGCAGCATGGGCGCTTTACGTGCGTGCACATCTATATGTTCTATAGTCATAATTCCAGCGTGACTGCAGTCACGTTTGGCGCTACTGTGACCAGTGCCGTTAGCTGTTCGTTGTCATTAATATGCATACCCTTGGTACCTATGTACATTTACATATCACCCCCGCTTACATGCGTCACAGGCATCCATTCTCCTGCTGGGAAAGGTGCGGTACTGCATGTTGAACATTCCTAATTCCCCTCGCTCATGGCCCAGGATGCATATGTCGTCACCACAGGGCTGTTCAGATGACAGCTGCTTATATCCCATATGCATACAGGCCTTGATTGTCAGGGTGTTGCTGTGGTGCTTTGGGTTTGGTCTTGGCAGCCCACTGTGCGGGACTGCCCTGACCCTGTCTGAATGTTAGATGAGTCACATGGGCACGTTTTGTCCGTGTCCATGGTACCATGTCACGGCCCCAATTAGTCTTAACCGTGTGCGCCGATTGGCGGTGTATCCGTTGTAGATCTCGTTATACTAATTGCACACGGTCTGATCGAACTAACCTACTTCCATTACTAACCCTCCGTATGTATGGCCTGTGTCGCAATATTACAAGGGTTTAACATTGCGTGGCGACTTTCACTGAGCCACAGACATGTCCGTTGCTTTGTTTGGCCGGTTCGCTGTGCTACACACATTTAACATGGCGTAACAGGTTGAACAGCTCAGACACGAGGACATCGGGTTGTCCGTCGTTGTCTATTATTGAATGTCTCTGTGGAGTTTGTTTCACAAAGCGACACATTGTCGGCATTGTTAGCGGACATCTCGCGCGATGCGTCCGCACCGGCCGGGTGGCGTATGTCTGCCTTTGGCGGCGAACAGGCATTATGCTGTGCCATTATGTCTGGGGATATATGGTTTCCTTCCTTACATAGATGATGTGCCATACTAGCAATGACCCTAGCGATGACCAGCGTCTGGGTGTGGGTACTGCTGTATTACCCACGGGAAGAGTGGCCTTAGGGTGAAGTGGTGACCTAGGCAGAAGTTGCCACCGATACATCACCGCTACCCCCTCCTGGTCTACCTACACCAAATAGAGTCTGGAAAGGTGCGGTAGAGCAACACCCTGGGCGGCTACCTACTTGGCCTATGCCTAAGGCCGGCTATGTGTGTGGTCCCTTGGGCATCGGACTCGGGAGCGTGCCACGTCTGCCGTGGGTATGTCCAGCATTACCCACATCCAGCCCCAAGGCAGTCAACACAGCATCCATGGGTCCACATGGTGTCCCAGCTGTGCACTCCAGGAACTCTATGGAATTTAACCCACACTTAGGACAGCTGTGTAATCCTAGCCTCACCTCAGGATCGTGCCTGAGTAGTAGCACAGGGCGACTGTAGTCACACTCCACATAGATGGTGCCTCCACTGACCCTGGTTATTACCATACCATTAGTTTGACAAGCCTTATCTGCAAAGCCATGGAGATGGATCATAATGGGACACATAGATAAAGACATAGGGGACCGCATACTTTGGATACAACCCAGTTTAGCTTGGTCATAGTCAGATCATGCCCTTTACACGTGTTTCACTTTGTAGAATCAGTCACCAAGGCCATTGCTGAGGGTAAAGCAGTCCATACAGCCTACCTCAACCCGGCAGAGGCCTTGACACAATACCCCTCGGGTATACTTGATAAACCCGTCATCTTGAATGTAAATCCATACATCGCCATATGGGTTGCAAGCGGGCTAAGTCACAGAACACACATGGCCATAGTTGCTGGCGCCATGTCATACTCACAGCCAGTCACAGGTGGTGTCCCATGGGGCTCAGTCCTGGGTCCACTATTTCCAGCATCTCGTTTCCAATGTACACGCATACACAGGGGTTATGGGTGACAATGTTTGCATCGACTGCAAACCGGATGCCAAAGTCAGACACACATCTGACACAGATATCCTTCAGGAGTGCCTCACAGATGTGGATAAGTGGTACCAGAGACATGTCCTACAGCTAAATGCCAGGAAATGCATAGGCATACCCTTCGGGATGAACAAGGTTACCCGAGCTACCATATAGGTGGCAATCCACTGAGCACGGAGGGTTACCAGTGATCTGGGGACACGTGTTGTTGTTAACCGTTCGTTAGACACACATGTTGCTAACATAGTTAGGTAGACCTTCCACATTGCCCACATCATCATGAAGGGATTCACATCTAGATCAGGGAGGTCATTGTCCCCTTGTACTCATCACTCAATAGACCTATGATTGGGTACAATGCCCGTTCAGAATGTATCTGACCCAACACCTGCAGCAGCTGGAAAGGCACCAACAGTTCTTGACAAGCGGATGCAGGGTCTCAGGTATATGTGTTATACTGACCGACTGAAAGAATTCCAGCTGTATACAGTTGCATACCACTTGCCCAGAGGTGACCCGTGCCTGGCATGCGGCTAAGTCGAACAGATCTGATGACTATGCTTCACGTAAATAAGTTAGATCCCTCAGAACCACAAGGGCAACTGGCGTACACCTTGGCACTGTCATTAATCGAGCGTGTTGTTGGGGCGGATTCATCACCCAGACACTCACTATGCTGTGGAGCGACATCCCAGTACATGTGAGGGCAAGCACCTCGCTGGCCTTCTGTTAGTATTTACACATGGATGTCTGAATTGATTTATTTAAGTAACCTTCTAAATGAATGTTACATTAGCACATTGTGAATCTTTACATTTCGTTGGTCTATTTTACAGTAGTCATAATCATACGGTTTATGTGTATATATTATGGTTCATTCATATTACTAGGTGTCTGCAGTTCTGTTAATATATTGGCACAATCCGTAGGACATATATATGTAGCTTACACAGTCAGACATTTGGAAAACATTTTATGTTGGTTCATGTTTCATATATGTACATATATTTCTATTTTCCGATGAAGACTGTACCTTTGGAAGCAATGTCTGATGTCCTCACTGTGTGGGATGTGTAACCCAAGTAAGGTTTGTTCGCTTGTCTGCCTTTAAGGCATGTAATTAGTACCTAGCACATCTAATGTACCAACCAATTAATGCTTGTAAATGTAGTAGGTTGGACTGCATTGTATGTAGTCTGAATAAGTCTGCTTATGAAGCAGGCGAAGTGAGCTCAATAGACTATGGTGACTGCCTTTAATTCTTGGTGTGCTCTGGTTGGTCACTGGCGGTCCCTACAGTACCTCGTCTTTGCTTTGGACTTCATCGGCTGGTTGTCTGTGTTTCTTGTATGGGGAATGTCAACTGTAGTCCCTATGTGTATGACTTGTGTAATGCCTTACTACGGCAGTGTAATTCCACGGGTTTGCATTTATGTGTGCCATCTTAGTCATCGCTTGTCCATCCATGTGAATTGCCTACTATACACTGGTATAGGGCTGTACACATTTCACACCTGCATTTGCATTCCCGGAGTATGGTGTGCATTATTAGCGGAGAGTGGCGCATGTGCTACGCTGCGTCCCTCCCAGGCGGGACAAAGGATTGCCTGCGAAACAACACCGAGGCCAGATTCTACATACCCAGACTCCCTTGACTGCAACAGTGGACAGTACCCATTACACATCCTTCATGTGTGCTGCAGTGTGATGTGGGCGCAGCTGAATGGACCCGATACCCTGGGTATTTCTGTGCATGTGTGCTGCAGTTCATGGACAGCTATCATCAACATTGAACACGCTTGCGTGCCTATGTGTACCTGTGGCGTGGTGGCGACAATTAGGTCACATGAGTAATGCAGGAAGCTAGCAGGCATTCTCTGAACAGAATTTTTGGGTCCTACAATGGACACCGATGTGCATATGTCAAGTTAGATGTTGCTGGACTGTGTCCACCTGCCCAGTGCTTTTCACTGCTGGTGTATGTTCCCCAATCGCGGATGTCTGTTTGACTACCCATTCCACATGGTGCTACATAACCAGCTGAGTTAGTACTGTGAACAAATGACATACATCCAAAGATGCTGGTTACCAACTGCTTCATATAAACCTCAGACATCCCAATGGGACATATCCGTCACTATATTTCCAATATAACACCACGGAAGATGTTGCTTACCTATGCAGTCATTTAACCATGTTGTCTTCATAGGTGGGAATGCCATAGTTTACATCTCCTCCTTGACGTTGTGTCTGTGCCATTAGTATGTGTTCCACAGGTCGCACATCTGTTCCGCTGTGCGGTGGCGGGTGCTCCTCAGTCTGTTGCTGGCAGACTGAGTGCTGTGTCTTGCCGGTGTTGGCACGACAGTCCGGCTTTGTATGTGGAATGTCAACTGTGGTCCCTATGTGTATTTCCTGTGTCATGCCTTACGCGGCTATGTCATTTACCGGGTTTGCAGTTGTGGGTGCCATCCTGGCCATACGGGTGTCCATCCATGACAATTGCCTACTGGACACTAGTATAGGGCTGTACACATTCCACACCTACATTTAGCATTCTCCGGAGTATGGTTTGCATTATTAGCGGAGAGTAAGGCAGGTGCTACGCACACATCCCTCCCACAGGGCGGGAGGAAGGATTGCCTGCGAAACAACACCGAGCACAGAGTCTACATACCCAGAATCCCTTGACGCAACAATTGACAGTACCCATTACACATCCGTCATGTGTGCGGAAGTGTGATGTGGATGCAGTTCTATGGACCCGGTACCCTGGGTATTTCTGTGCATCTGTGCTGCATTACATGGACAGCTATCAGCAACATTAAACACGCTTGCGGTGCATATGTGTACCTGTGACTACAATGAGTTCCGTTAGGTGATTAAATAAGGCGGAAGAGCTGTCTTTAGACAAATTTTTGGGTCCTACAATGGACACCACTGTGCATATGTAAAGTGTAGAGCTTGTCGGACTGTGTCCTTGTGAGCAGTGGATTTCACTGATACTGTGTGTTCAGGAATCGCGGATGTCTGTTTGACTACCCATTCCACATGGTGCTACATAACCAGCTGATTTAGTACTGTGAACAAATGACATACATCCAAAGATGCTGGTTACCAACTGCTTCATATAAACCGCAGACATCCCAATGGGACATATCCGTCACTGTATTTCCAATATAACACCACGGGAACATGTTGCTTACCTATTCATTCATTTAACCATGTTGTCCTCATAGGTGGGAATGCCCTAGCTTACATATCCTACTTGGCGTTGTGTGTGTGCCATAAGTATGTGATCCACACGTCGCACATCTGTTCCCCTCTACGGTAGCCGGTGCTCCTCAGTCTGTTGCTGGCAGACTGAGTGCTGTGTGCACCGGTGTTGGCACGACAGTCCGGCTTTGTATGTGGAATGTCAACTGTAGTCCCTATGTGTATTTCCTGTGTTATGCCTTACAGCGGCTATGTCATTTACCCGGGTTTGCAGTTGTGGGTGCCATCCTGGCCATACGGGTGTCCATCCATGACAATTGCCTACTGGACACTAGTATAGGGCTGTACACATTCCACACCTACATTTAGCATTCTCCGGAGTATGGTTTGTATTATTAGCGGAGAGTAAGGCAGGTGCTACGCACATCCCTCCCACAGGGCGGGAGGAAGGATTGCCTGCGAAACAACACCGAGCACAGAGTCTACATACCCAGAATCCCTTGACGCAACAATTGACAGTACCCATTACATCCGTCATGTGTGCGGAAGTGTGATGTGGATGCAGTGCTATGGACCCGGTACCCTGGGTATTTCTGTGCATCTGTGCTGCATTACATGGACAGCTATCAGCAACATTAAACAACTTGCGGTGCATATGTGTACCTGTGGCGACAATGAGTTCACTTAAGTGTTGAAAGAAGGCGGCATTCCTGTCTTTAGACAAATTTTGGGTCCTACATTGGACACCACTGTGCATATGTAAAGTGTAGAGCTTGTCGGACTGTGTCCTTGTGAGCAGTGGGTTTCACTGATACTGTGTGTTCAGAAATCGCGGATGTCTGTTGGACTACCCATTCCACATGGTGCTACATAACCAGGTGATTTACTACTGTGGACAAATTACATACATCCAAAGATGCTGGTTAGCAAATGCTCCATTTAAACCGCAGGCGTCCCAATGGGACATATCCGTCACTGTATTTCCACTATAACACCACCAGAACATGTTGCTTACCTATGCATTCATTTAACCATGTTGTCTTCATAGGTGGGAAAGCCATAGTTTACATATCCTACTTGGCGTTGTGTGTGTGCCATTAGTATGTGTTCCACAGGTCGCACATCTGTTACGCTGTGCGGTAGCGGGTGCTCCTCAGTCTGTTGCTGGCAGATTGAGTGCTGTGTACGCCGGTGTTGGCACGACGGTCCTGCTTTGTATGTGGAATGTCAACTGTAGTCCCTATGTGTATTTCCTGTGTTATGCCTTCCAGCGGCTATGTCATTTACCGGGTTTGCAGTTGTGGGTGCCATTCTGGCCATACGGGTGTCCATCCATGACAATTGCCTACTGGACAGTAGTATAGGGCTGTACACATTACACACCTACATTTAGCATTCTCCGGAGTATGGTTTGCATTATTAGCGGAGAGTAAGGCAGGTGATCGCACATCCCTCCCAGGCGGGAGAAAGGATTGCCTGCGAAACAACACCGAGCACAGAGTCTACATACCCAGAATCCCTTGACTGCAACAATTGACAGTACCCATTACACATCCGTCATGTGCGGGACTGTGATGTGGCGCAGTTCTATGGACCCGGTACCCTGGGTATTGCTGTGCATCTGTGCTGCATTACATGCATAGCTATCAGCAACATTAAACACTCTTGCGGTGCATATGTGTACCTGTGGCGTCACTGGTTTCAGGTGCGCATTGAAATAAGACATAATTTGGTTCTTTCCACAATTTTGGGTCCTACAATGGACACCACTGTGCATATGTAAAGTGTAGAGCTTGTCGGACTGTGTCCTTGTGAGCATTGGGTTTCACTGATGCTGTGTGTTCAGCAATCGTGTATGTGTGCTTGACTACCCATACTGTGTTGTGCTACAGGAACCATGTCTTCCGACACCAGAAACCAATGCTATACATCCAATGTTGCAGGTTAACAACCACTTTCATACCATACCCAGAGGTCACGATTGGGAGTTATTGCCACTTTATTATCGGAACAACAACCCCAGACTGTGTACATCATGGGAACTTAAATTGTTTTCTCATGGGAATAACACAGCCTTGCAAGGCACCTTGTACATTACAGTATCCTTTTGTGATTGTAGCTGTTTCAAGGACCCTAGACTGTTACGATACAGTGGACAGTTAATTTCTTGATCGTTGCTTTGTCTGTCTGGTAGGGAGTTGTACTGCTATCTTCCATTGAGCTCACAAGGCCATCCTCCTCTGGGGAAGGAGTGCTGTTATGCATGTACATACATTTATTGTTCTGTAACCCAGCAAATAATTAATGATGACAGACATGAGCCTGCTGTCCTGCTTACTGCCAGGTTCAGAATTCCATCACAGTACAGCTTAGCTTCACCAATTACATGCAGGCTTAGTTCTGCTGCCATATTATGCAGTACAATTCAATACATTATATAGTATTTGAGTGTAAACTGGAACTTCATATGTGTTTCTATATATTTCTGAACAACATCCATCAGCCATATGCATGTTGTTCCATCCTTTCCTTGACCGTGTGTATTTGTCCGTCCAGCCACGCTAATCTCCACATGTGATGTCCCAGTTTCCCCTTCTTTGCCTGTAGCACCCTGTTAGGATGTCCTGTGTGTTAGGCACCTGTTCCGCTATATGTGATCGACTTCACTGCAAAGATAATCGTCGATGCGGTGGTCCAACGACCCGACTTGTCCACATGTGTACACTTATGTGCACCGTGTCGTATGCAAACCTAGATGGTTTGGACGGGTACATACTACATGCGGATGTACATTCTGCTGACACATTCACATGCAGCCATTTACATATCTGTACCTGCGGTGGGTTGCTGACATGTAGGTGCGTATTTGCCCGCGTGGCATTGCTAACACAAACATCTTACCACAGTTGGGGTATGCACATTGTGTGTGGTTGTATAGCTGCATACGGATGCTAGCAGGTTTGGGTGCAGGGGTATACATGGGTGTGACTGACATGTACAATGAGGCTATTGTGTAGTACATCCGAATGCATGGGTTCTGCTTCTGGATATTACACTTCATCATACACCATCCAGTGTATGCAACAGAGATGTTGCTGGGTCTGGGATATGTTGCTATGCACATGTTTGCCTGTGTTTGGGGTATCTTGCTTCCTTACTGTTGTTATGTCGGCACAGCTACCCGGCTATGTACTGTCACTACTGCTTGTGACCATTATGGTTAAACCTTTCTTTCCAATGCCTATGAGTGGGGCATGTTATGTGGACACTTCAGGATTTGCAGGACTACACATGCAGGACTGGTGCAGTAGACAGAACTTCCTTGTTTGCCATACTATGAGCCTATTCTGTTAGCGTTTGGGTTCCTTATTTATTTTCTTATGCCATGTCTGTGTTCCATGCAAGCCAATGTATATATGTTTTGTACTACTATTTACACATGTATATTGCGGAATTTGGTAACGAGGATCGCAGGTCGTGCCCATTTTCACGATTGTTGCAGGGACACGACTGCACAAACATAAATATGAAAATATGAATAAGTAACAAATTAATTGATTAATTTCTTTGCTGTAGGATATCCTAGATTAACAATCTTAGTACCATTTTGTTAACACCTTTTTGCACTTTCTAATACTGCCAACTAATAGTTCATAAATCACTTGGCCCAAAAAATATCTGGATACCATAAGGAGGTATTGAACTGAAAATATATAAAAATGGTTTTATAGGCTTTAGTGAATTAATGCAGTTATTTCTGCCTCAGTTATTACAGTGTAGTCTTGGTCATTTAGGGTATGTTGGAAGAATGCAGCAAAAATCAAAGACTGAATTTTTTTCCCTTACCCATGATTTTTCTTCATGCCATTAATGGATGAAAAATTTGCTTTAAAAATGTAAAATGCACCTCAGAGCATCTAGAAACCCATGTGGCTTCTAGAGGCCTTGCAACTCCCAGCTTAACACAGTTTTTTTATGCAGTTATCAGAGAGCAGTCTTGCCTATTTAAAATATGTTGAATGAATGAGTAAATGCAATAAACACTGAAAAGTAAGACAAACTGTGAGAAAAGGGAAGAAAAACATGATCTGGATGATGTGGGTAGGCCAGGATGGGGGCACTGCATGGTGTGGAGGGAGCACTCTATGGAGCCCTTTTTACCTAGGGGGCCAGTTAACCTTAGGCTGCCCTTGATTCTACTTCTCTCCTCTGCTTCACAGGCACAGTAAACCGTCTCAAAAATGAAGGCCTACAAGTGTCAACTCTTTTTTTGGATATGTCCAAAGCATTTGACACAGTCTCACACCAAATCCTGCTAAACAAACTAAACCAATATCATCTATCAAATTCCACTCTTACCTGGTTCCAAAGCTACTTAACTGTCAGGTACCAAGCTGTGAAATGGGAAAATTCTCTCTCTCTCTCCTCAGCTGCCCATAACTATAGGAGTCCCACAGGGTTCTATCTTAGGACCACTAATATTCACAGTCTTCACAAATGACCTCCATACCTCCACACAGCATGCATCTATAATTCAGTATGCAGATGACACTACCTTAATCTGTGCTGCACAAAACATTCCCACCCTCCTGCAAACAACTCAAATAGCATTCTCTGACATTGAAAACTACCTTTACCAAAGCCCAACTTATCCTCAATCCAAAGAAAACTCAGCTTATGATTATAACCAGTTCTAACAAAAACACTAACAGTCAATTCACTATCTACTCCACAAATGCTACTCCAATTGCTCCAGTGGCACAGGCTAAGCTATTGGGAATAACTATAGACTCCCATCTAAAATTTGATAGTCATCTCAACTTAACTATTAAAAAAGGACATGCCAAACTGGGGTCACTCTACCATATCAAAACATTTCTTACCAACAATACAAGATCAGCCATTACTCGCTCCCAACTTCTATCCACCCTACTCTATGCATCTCCCATTCTGACTAATCTCAACAAAACTGAACTAAGCAAAATGGAAGCCTGCTATAACAGAATTGCCCGCTTTGCTGCAAATTGCTCATATAGAACTCATCACTGTACTGCTTTGAGGCAGCTCCACTGGCTTGAACTGCCCAACCTCCTAACCTACAACCAGCTCTGCCTCTGTCATTCTATCTATTACCTCCTCAATAAGTGCCCTGCCCTCAAAAACCTAGTACAACATCACTCAGCCAAAAGGCCTCTTAGATCATCAAACAAACTACTACTAGAAGTCACCAACAGCTACAATAGCTTTGGAGATGCGCTATATAGTAGTTCAGTGGCTAAAAAATGGAACTCTGTCCCTACTAGCATTCAAAACACATCATCCAAAGCCTCCTTTAAAGACCTCATCAGGCAACATCTCAGCCAAAGTTGGCAGTGCCATGATTGCTCCCCAGGCTAGTGAAAGCGGATAACATATACATACTAAATCTAGAGCACTTGATAATAGTTTTCAATCTTACTCACAAACACTGGCTAATCTACAATGTATGTACTGTACCTATGTACTATGTATGTATTCTACCTATGTTTCAAATTTCAGCTGTACACCACAAATCTATTAATTACCTTTATTTTTAAAATTAATATTTTTTTTGTTTGTTCTCTCCACTGTAACTGTTTATGTGCCACATACCACTGTAAAAACATGTCTCTTGTAATTTGTGTGTATACTGATCATGTCTAAATAACTAAATGTGTCTGTATTTTTTCTTTGTGGAGCTTTTCTCCCTGGGCCTCTGCTGAAAAAGGGCCTTTTCGGCTCAGTCAGACACCCCCGGTTAACAAATGTAAAATAAAAATAAAAAATAAATACTTGAACAATGAGGCTATACCACTTTCTATGGCTGTTTCAAATCAAGATGAACAAAATGTTATATTATGTTGCAATGTGTCTAGCAAGAAATGCAGAAGAAAAGATGTTTGAATCACTATCAGTGTAAACATGGCAGTAAAAAACAGAATAGAAAAATCACACAGCACATAAATCCTTCAAAATGGTGATACACTAAAATGATGTAGACGATACTAGAACTTAAATTAGGACCTCAGTAACAAATGCCCTTATGCACAAAAGATTTATTTGCATCACTCTGAGAAGTGAATTGAAGAAAATTTCAAAAATCTGTTGAAAATCCAGTAGTACAAGAAGATGATGTTAACATTTCATAGATTTCATAGATACTCCAAGGCTGTTGAGTCTTATGACCATTTACTCCTTGTCAGTATCTTCCATCAGGCTGCGCCACTTTTCCCCATACCAGTCAATTCTGGAGTAAATTTATATATATATCCATTCAGTTATCTAGGAAATGTTTAATGAAAAATAGTGACTCACACTGCTTGCCATATGGGGAAGTTTATTCGAGAGGTTTGGGAGGTGGTGGGTTACAAACCTGTCATAATGCCATGTTTTATTTACAATATCTACTGGAGAAGATTTAGGTCACCGGTTCTATTATTGGTGGAATCATTAGATTTGCAGAGATACAAAAGGCCCAAGAGGCCCAGGACAACTGGGTCTCAAATGGCACTGTAAGCAAGACAGAAATCTTGTTTGCTTAGACACTGAATAAATGGATAATGCTTCCAGCCTCTCTTGATAAATGAGAAACTTTAGATATTTCTGGTTAGAAAGTGTTGAGGTCTTTCTAATTGTTTGATTTAGTGAGAAACATCTTGAAGGGGCATTGTAATCAATAACTGGTCTAATAAATGCTGAGTATTCTGGAGTAGTTACCTCTTTAGACCTTGATGATAATTCTTTGGCAGTTCATTGTGCTAAATGAAGGAATTTCCTGACTGCCATTGTCACATGATGGTCAAAAGAGAGGGTATTATCAACCTAGAATTCTAGGTCTCTGAATACCTTTTCTTTTTGTAGTGATGTGTTGCTTATCCAATATGATGAGAGGAGGGGTTATTTACCAAAAATGATGATGCTATACTACACTTTTTAGCATTTAGTTTGAACCCATTTTTAGTACATCAAGGGTTTACTAGCCAGAGTTCATTCAAGAGGGTTTGGTTATCAGGGGGTGACTTAACAAAAAGTTCCAGTTCACAGTCATGTGGCAATTTTTGTATCGAAGGGTCTTGGCTCTCTGCTTGGAGATCTGAAAAGCAAAGGCCAAAGGAAGAGGTCCAAGCACAGAGTCCTGAGGGACACCATTGGTCACTTTCATACTTTCTGATGAGACTCCTGCAACTTGCACTGTATGGGTTGTGTCTTTTTCCCAGTTTGTTATCGATCTTACCACATATAGTTTTAAAGAATTTAACCTCTGCATGATGCCAGCAGAGGAAATGGTGCTGAAGACCTTAGCCAGGTCAAGATACTCAGTGTGTACCATGTGGCTATTGCCTACAACCTCTATAAGCCTTTCAAAGAAGTTTACCAAACTCACCATACAAGATCTATTCTTTCCATAGTCAGACTGCTGGGTGTCAAGTCTAATATGGTTCTTGATATTGTAGTGTATGATGTCAGTTATAATATATTCCATGGCTTTGCGTATGAGGCTTATAAGACTGATTGGATTGTAATTACCTGGGTCAGTTGTAAAGCCACCATTATGCAGGGAGATTACCACTGGTGTGTGATACTTATCAGAGATGAAACCAGTAGTTAAACTTAGCTTAAACAATTTAAGAAGTTAGTCTTCAGGGGGCATGTTACACACTATTAATTAAGCAACTATGTATATTGTCAGGTCTCATGGAGAAAGTATTTTTGGTTTTGATTAGCACTTTCTGTAAATAACCTTTAGAGACTGTTGGGGGAGTAAGGGATTTGGATAATTCAGGGCTTTGAGTAGAACTCTCAGAGGTGAAGTTAGCTTTAAATTTATTTTCAAGGATATTGGCAATGCGTATTAGGTCAGAATTGGAGGTGTCATAATAAATATGTTTAAAGCAATGTAGGGCATTGTTTCTTAGTTTTCTAACATAACTAAAAAAGATCTATAATTATATTTGACCAGTGTAAGGTCATGGGCTCCTTCAGCTGAGATAATATTTTTTATTTTTGTAAAGCTTTTAATATTTTCCTTAAGAAAAGAGGTTTGGACCTCCTTTATAATTTAATGAGTCTCCTTTTGTTGTAGAGATGTTTATGGTGCTAGACCACCAGGGTAGTTTATTTTTGATGTTTTCCATGATACTTGTTTCTGGTAGAGACAGCTAGCATTATGATTTTTTTTCTAAATAGGTGCAGAATTGCTTAGTGAACCTTGCTGCTGTATCAAAGTCAGGGATGGTGCAGTCATAAGCAAAGTTTAATATTTCATCATACAGGAGGTTAAGATTGCCATGTTTGCAGTCCTTAAATTCAGTGGGGTATGCTAATGGGATGCTTTTGTGAGTTTAAAGGAGGTCACAAGTTTGTGGTCAGACTTCAATGGGGAGGGAGATACCAAAGGTGCAGTGTAAGAGGCAGCCATATTTATAAGAATCAAGTCAAAAATGCTGTGTTCCCCAGGAGGCCTGTTTAACAAGCTTGCTTTTAAGCCCAGTAATTTTGGGGCAAATTGTACACTGGATATATAGGTCATCCAAAATAATGGTGTTTTTGTTAACAGGGAGACTATTTAGAGTAGTGAGGAACTTATGTGGTTGTCAGCAGACAAATGTATTCTGTAACAGCAATTGGTTGATAATAAAGACTATTTAGACCCAACCTAATACAATTCTACCAACTGACTATTGCCCTTAAAGCCCTTTATCACCCTAACAACACTCCAACACTCTCCTCTCTCATACAACCCTACAATAATCTGAGGAACCTACGCTCTTCTTACAAAATACTGATCCAAATTTCCCTATCAAATAACTTAGCAGGTGACTCCATATTCTCCAACTCAGTTGGCAAAATATGGAACCAACTACCTCAATACCTCACTACAGTATCTTCACTCCCAATTTTTAAAGCTAAACTAAAACTCTTCCTTTCCAACCACTGGCTCTGCTCTTGTACCAACCCTAGTTGAACTTTTTGTCTTACTTGCCCTCTGATTCCTTTATCCCCTTATTTCTAGTTCTCAATTTCTACCCTCTTGAAATTCCTCTTCAAATAAATACATATGTCGATTTTTTATTTCTATTTTATTTCTGAAATACAGTTTTCTAATTAATACTCATTATTCTGTTCTACGCCAAGCCGCATTGTGTACTCTGATGCTTTTACAACTTGCAGTTGGATATGTTACGTTTCTTAAATACTGTTTTATATTCTTTTAATTTTGTATTATTTTAATTTTTTTTGTATAAGCTTAACTTGTTTTAGTAGTTTATAGCGGAACTTTTCTCCCCGGGCCTCCACTGAAAATGGACATATATCCAGTTGGACTAGCCCGGTAAACAAATGTAAAATAAATAAAATAAATAAATAAATAGAATGATCTGTAGTTCATTGAATTCAGTTTGTGAGGCCTTATGGATCGGCAAGAAGGTAATGTGTTCCTTGACAAATACAGAGACTCCATAACAGGTGTAATTGGGTCAAAAGGCATGAAAAGTGCAACATCCAGATATAGGGGGAGTGACCTCTTTATATTAAAACCAAGCCTCATTAAGTATGTACACATGGGTCTTTCCAAATAAAGGAGTGCTTCAAGATCTGTGTGTGTGTGTGCGCATGTGTGTGTGTGTGTGTGTGTGTGTGTGTGTGTGTGTGTGTGTGTGTGTGTGTGTGTGTGTGTGTGTGTGTGTGTGTGTGTGTGTGTGTGTGTGTGTGTGTGTGTGTGTGTGTGTGTGTGTGTGTGTGTGTGTGTGTGTGTGTGTCTTGTTTAGTGGTGCTGTTACAAGAAAGGTGTTTAGTGGCCACCCTTCCTCATGTGTGCTAACACCAACCCTAAACCTACCTCTGACCAAATCCCAGCCCTACACATTAAGGTAAGAAACATCTTTTCCATGACAGCACCACTATTCAGACAAATGATTATGTCAGTGAGTTAATGGTATGCTTTCTTTTGTTAGTTTAACTGACTGGAAAAGAAAACTGTTTTCCTTTTTCAATAATTTACTGGGTTGAAGAAACTGTTTTTTGATTAAAAGTAAGTTTGAGTATTTTTTTCATTAAATGTGTTACAGTGTTTTTTGTGCATGATCATTAATAATCAACTCTGGCCACACACATACTTACTCATACAGACACTTTCACACATGGATGGCTCTGCAATACCTACCAGTAGTTGTGGTATAAGCAATGACTTTTCCTAAGGGTTGAATAGGTGAATGCTGTCAAAAGATAGTAATCACTTTTCATCCTTGTGAAAAAAATAATGTGGGCGATCAATTCTCTGAACCACTCTACAGTGTTATTCTGGGATCTTTGTATTAGCTTCTACCCTGACCTGCTGCATTTGCATGCAATTTCATCAGTGAGACCACTCTCCATGCTACGTCCATTCTCAGTGGAAAACAGTAGCAAGAGAGTTGTTTCTGAACCACTCAGGCTTACCATGATGTGGAAACTTTTAGAGTTAAGGCTTCTGCATAATGGAAAGTTTTTCTGAATCCTAGGGAGCATGAGTAAAGGTAGCAGCAAGTATACAAGCTGCTTAGGCTGGGTTAGATGCAGGCATAAAGTTGTGACAGAAGGTAGCACTGAATAAATGTGTTTTTACACCATTTTGATTCATGGCAATGTGATTATTTTTAATAATCATTGAAGTGAAGGTGTTCCAGAATTTCTGGTCTGTAATAGGCATTTGATAAGCATGTTGTGAGTGCATGTGTGTGTCTGTGTATGTATGTGTGTGTGTGTATGTGTGTGTGTGTGTGTGTGTGTGTGTGTGTGTGTGTGTGTGTGTGTGTGCGTGTGTGTGCGTGTGTGTGCGTGTGTGTGTGTGTACAGGGTTTGATTCTGATCTCAGATTATTGGCTAGGCTTAAAATGGCACTTCAGGGTAGTTGGCCAAGTATTTACCTATGAACTTTTTTTTTCAAATAATTTTTTTATTTTCCAAATAATACAATGTTTAACAATACAATCATCAATAAACAAGTATTATAAACCTTTATATACACTATGTACAATTGATCTGAACAAAGGATGAACTTATGAAACAGTAACAAGTATGAGACCCAAAACTGTGGTTCCAGAAACACCTCAACTGCTGATGTGCCAAGCAAAGACCCTAATCTCTGGTACTTAAATATATTAACTCTGATATCACCCTACCTGAAAGGAGAGGGAATACTCTGAAATAACACAGCATCAGACTTAATATACAACTCCTCTATCCCAAGGACTACAGTTATAACCTCTGAATTTCAGCAGCCATCCATTGGAAAGGGGTTGTTTTTGCAGACTGAAAAACTTGTTGGCACCTTTTCTTTTCAAAGGTTCATAGGTGTATACTAGGCTAACAGCCACTGGGGCATTTATAAGCCTAGCCATGCAATCCAAATATATCCCATGAGTTACTGTGCCTTAGAGATTATTTTAAGGGGTGTACATTGGGCATGATGTATAGCTGTTTTTGTCCATCAGAGTCATAGGTGATGGATTGGGGTGAATTTTTGAGTTCCCATCCACTGCTCCAGTTTGTGCTTGACTAGGGTTAGTGAAGGGCTTTGCTTCACATGGATGGGAAGCCTATTCCAGAGAATGGAAATTATCTGAGATGTTTAACTGTCCCTCCAACATGCACTATTTAAATTGCAAGCAATGTTTAAATCCTTAGATCTACTAGTTCTGGTGCTGTTCATTTTTGTGCATATGCAAAAGATCCATCAGAGCTGGATCAAGGGATGCCTTGTATGCCAGGCACGAATCACCTCTCAGCAATCTGTAGGAAACAGAGTATTGAGATAGGACTTTGAGGCAATCTGCATAGGACATTGTGTTTATGACCTGTATTCTTTTTGTGAGGAATGCCTGTGGAAAATTCCATTTGTTGTATATGCCTGGTCAGGTACATACGAAAAGGGACATTATACTCAGTGATGGGTCTGATGTGGGCATCCTTGGATATTATCAGGGACCATTGAAGCTGTACTTGTGACCTTAGAGAGTGCTTCTAAAAATGGCTCCCTACTGATAGCTGGAGAGGTTATATTAGGTGGTATTTCCTGGAGGGGGCTGGCAGTAACACTGTGCTGAACTGTTGGTAAATGGAGCCATATTCGCAGAACTGGAAGATATAGTGAATTTGCTGGCTGACAAATTCACCTCAAATTTCATCCACCACTCCTCCTGACTTCATCCATGAAATACCTGCCACCATAACCCCCCAACTATTAACAGGGAGCATGTCCTGGCATGGCAGCACTTGCTAAGACCTAAAACACAGTCTCTATGATCCCTGACAGTATCCCAGGATGCCTCCTAAATAGCTGGAAACATAACCTATCAGGACCGCTTGAGTCAGTGTTCAATTATAGCCTCACAACAGGGTTTATTCCATGAGAATGGAGGACTGCAGCAGTTATCCCACTTTACAAGGGTTGACCATCAACTGACCCTGGAAATCATAGATCCATTAGTCTGACTAGCCTAATTTGACCATCACCTGACCCTGGAAATCATAGATCCATTAGTCTGACTAGCCTAATTTGACCATCAACTGACCCTGGAAATCATAGATCCATTAGTCTGACTAGCCTAATTTGTATAGCTATGGAATTAATTACTATGAAAATGATCGGCCAACTCATAGGCAACCTTCAGACAATGGACCCAACAGTCTGGCTTTATCAAGGAAAGATAATGCCTACTAAAGCTAGTTGACTTCTTTAAGAAAGTCACTAAGGCAAGGTATTAGAAGGAAATTATGCATACCGCCTACATGGACCTGGCTTAGACATTTAATACAATACCCATCTCAGGATATAATTGACAAATTCATCAAACTGGCCCTAAACCCTTACATAGCTCACTGGATTGCTGGCTCACAGACAGGATCCAGGAAGTCAGTACTGGTGATACCACCTCCACTAAAAGACCTGTCACCATGCTGGGACCTCCCTTATTTGGCATCTACTTCTTGACGGTAAAGGCTAAATTCAAGGGCCTTTGGCTGACCAGATTTGCAGATAACTGCAAACTGGGAGCTATTATAGATTCCCTCTATGACACAAACATCTTACAAGAGTGTCTAACACAGACAAATGACTGGTGCCAAAGTCACAAACTAAAACTCATTGCCAAGAAATGCATTTAGTGCCTTATGGGAAAACTGCCACCACGGTTAACTACTCCATCAGTAAAAGACCCCTAAGAGTTGACCCAGCAGTCAGGGATCTGGGAACATACATAGACAGTAGTCTGGCCTTTGACCAATATGTGGCCAAGGTAGTAAGAAAATCAGTCTATGTCATCCAAATTATAAGTAAGGGCATGGCATCCAGTTCGAAGGAAGTTGTTTTGACACTTTGTTTGGGGTTCTTGTATGTATGTATGAATGCCATGAACTTTTGTGCTTTCTCTCCAGACAACTTCCAGGTTTTCAGCCTGGTCTTTGTTATCCTTAGTGCCTTCTCTGACCACTGCTTGTAGCTGATTGTGGCAGTCAACTTTCACTAACTTTACCAATGTTTCTGAGATTTCAAACAACTGCAATATTGCCCAAATCAATATTCTTCACACCTTATCTTATGCTTTCTCCAAGTCTAATAATTTCCCAGTTGGACTCTTTCCTCATTTCTAGCTTCTTCTCAAGTATCTGTCTCAGTGCAAACATTGGTTCAGTTCTGCTGCATCCTGATCTGAATCTGAGCTGCTCATGTCCCATCTTACTTTCTATTATACTGTGTATTTGTTTATCCAGAACTTTCATGCAATGAGACAGAAATCAGATAGCTCTGTACTGCCAACAGTTGTGAATGTCCCCTTTGTTCTTGAACATGGACACCAGTATGCTTATTCTCCAGTCATCTGGGATATGCCTTTCTCTCCATACTGCTATGAATACCCTAAGGAGCCATTTCACTTCTGTCTCATCCGACATCTTTATCATAGCTGCTGTGACCTCATCTCTGCCTGCTGCTTTACCTGACTTCATTTCCCTTAGTGCTGATCTTATTTCATCTATGGTGGGCTTCTCCTTTTCTCTCATTGTAGGCTGTGTCTGAGGCAGTACAGCTTCTATAGGGTTTTCTTCATTCAGAAGCTGCTGGAAGTGCACCTTCCATCTACCTTTGATCTCCTGTGGGCTGGTGAGTAGGTTATTGCTAGCATCCCTTACGACTGATGTTTGACTATTTTCTTTATCTTTCTGTCTTTGCCTTGCATCCTGTTGGAGTTTCTTTGTGCCATCTATCGAGTCACCTTCCAGAAGATAGTAGAGTGCCTCGTATGCCTTTTCTTTGATATTGCAACTCCTCTGTTAACCTCTTCGTTAGTCAACCAGTAATCCTTCCTAGCCTGTTCCAACTTTTCTGTCTCTCACTTTTTCCTCCACTCTTTTTTGATGACTTCCTGGACTTCTGCATTCCACCACCAGCTTTCCTTATGTACCTTATTTCCATACCTGTTTCAGCCACATATCAGTTCTGTAGTCCTCACATCTGTTTTGACGTGCTGCCATTCTTCTTCTTCACCTCCACCAATTTCCTCTTCTTCTTGAGATGCTAGAGCCCTGAGTGATGCCATGAACTGTTGTGCTTTCCCTCCAGACAACTTCCAGTTTTCAGCCTGGTCTTTGTTAACCTTAGTGCCTTCTCTGACCACTGCTTGTAGCTGATTGTGGCAGTCAGTGGTTTATGCTGTGGGCCAACACTGGTGTTGACTTTGCAATCACTTATTCTACCCCAGTGCCCTTTTCTTACTATAAGGAAATCTATCTGACTTACATGTTGGCCAGTCTTGTATGTGATCTTCTAACTGTCTCCCTTTCTGAACCATATGTTGGCCACCATCAAGACATTTGCCAGACAGAAGTCTAGAATGGCCTTTCCTTCTTTATTCTTGTTGCCCTACCCAGGCAGTCTTCATACCCTGTTCTGTCTATCCCAATATGTGCATTCACATCACCCATTATCAACACTAATTCATGTTGTCCTACTTTATCTAGTGTAGGTCTTCAACTGCTGCCTGTATGCACTCTTTTCCTTAGTATCACAATCCTTCTGAGAGGCATATGCTGAGATTATGACTACTACCCTATCATTAGGCTGAAGTATGATTGCCATGAGTCTGTCAATAATTCTGATGACACATCCCTCACTGTCTTCTGAAGCTTCTCCCTCACCAAAATTCCTATTCCATTTCTAGCCCGTCCTCCTCCTGAGTAGTAGATTCTGGATCCCAAGCTAAGTGACTTTGCTGCACTGCCCTTCCATCTTGTGTCCTGGATACATAGGATGTCCATCCTCCTCCATATTATCATGTCATCCACTTCTAAGCTCCATCCTGTCAGTGAACCTATATCGAGTATAGTAATTCATACGTTGTGTTTGACAGGTTGATTGCTTTTACATCCAGCTTTTACCAGTAGCTTATTGATGCAGGACTGCTGGGTTTTATGGTGGGCACACACTGACAGAGCATAAACCCCTCTCACCTTTAACATGGGTTGCTGGCAGGCCAGAGTAGGACATGTCCTCAACCAACCTATCACCAACAAATACCAATCCCCAATGCCCAGCCTATTTGTCAACATTAGTCAACATGACTAAATCATCTACATTCATATTTTTAGATGGAATGGCTAGCCCTGCCATGTCAAGCAGTCTGTGATCTGTGTTTGCATGTCTTAAGGATACTGTGAACCATAGTAGATGCTCAAAGTGGTGTGCTGATACCCACAGCTCCAATCATGGGTGAGTCTGAGATGGAAATGCTCAGTATGTTTTTTAGAGGTGGAATGATCCCTACAGAGACACCAGGAAAACATACAAACTCCAAAGAGGCACTGGCCAGAGGTCAGAATCAAACTTTGTATAGCATGGATGGGAGATGAAGACTTACCCATTATACCAATTTGTCTCTTGGTAATAGAATTTTTTGCATATCCACAAAATGCATGGAGAGGGAATCAGAAATTCACCCTAGGTCTAGCCTCCATGTCTCTGATAGACAGAAGCAGACAGTAATGCACAAACTAACATACCCCACCACCACCACATAACCTCTAGAAACTTCCTAACATACCCCGTCCTAATAAACACCCACAATACATAGGGACACAATTGGGTTGGATGGCATGGCTATGTTTATAAAGGCCCTGTCAGTCATTAGCCTAGTATAAAACTATGAACTTATGACTAAAACCCCAGACAGGGTTCAAAATAGAACCAGCTAGCTTTTACAAGTTATTATACTAATAGAGAATAGAAGCACAATGTAATGTATAAATGATGCTAAGATCTTGCAGTAATACAAAATCTTCTCTCAGCTGCAAATAAATTTACAAGAGTAAGGTCACAGAACAAACTAGGAAAATGTAAACTGATAACTTTTTTGGCTAAAACATTAGAAAAAAGCAGAAAAGTGCAAAAAAAAAGCATTAGTACACAGACCACTATAAGTGCAACGTAAAATATTTAAGCAGAACTGAAATAAAACTTTTTTTCTTTTCTTTTTGATGAAAATCTTGTTTCTCACAGTTCAGGGTTTTCCATGCATCACAGAGCCTTTCATAAAAGACTATAATGTGGGCGTAGCTCAATGCGGGATATAGCAGGCTAGCTAGAGAAGGAGCCAGTCAAGTAAAGTCAATATTGGAGTGATAGTCCTATGACTCTGATCTACAGATCAATGACCCCAGGTAGGTTAGTATTTCAGAAACTTTAGCTTAATGTCTCATTTGGATGGGACAAACAGAAAGGCACTGGAATGCAACTTTAAGCAGGTAAGTGATAAACATAATGTTAAGACTCATAGGTTCATAGGTTCATAGGTTCATACTAGGCTATCTGCCAAAGGGCATTTATAAGCCTAGCCCATAGTTATGTGGCTTTCGCCACCCCTTTAGTTTGAATAAAACTATGCCTATTATTTTGCTGTGCCTCTGTCAAGCAGTGACACTGAAGTAATCCCTGGGGTATATCTGCGATCTCCCATCCATTGGTCAAGATTCCTCTTGAACAAGGCCAGCGAGGTGCTCTGCCTCACATGTACCGGGATTTTGTTCCACAGCATAGGGAGTCTCTGGGTGATGAATCTGTCCCTCCAGCACGTTCTATTAATAACCATGTCAAGGTTTAAGTCTCCCGCCCTTGTGGTTCTGAGGGATCTAGATTTTTTGAGGTGAAGCATATTCATCAAATCTGGGTTTGACATGGCCTTATATGTCAGGCACAGGTCACCTCTGAGCAAGCGGTATGAGACTGAATAGAGCTGGAGTTCTTTCAGTCGGGCAGCATAGGACATATTTTTGAGACCCTTTATCCTTTTGGTGAGGAACATTTGGGGCCTTTCCAGCTGCTGCAGGTGTCGGGTCAGATACATTCCGAATGGGGCATTGTACTCAATCATAGGTCTAATGAGTGATGAGTACAGGGGGACGATGACCTCCCTTGATCTAGATGTGAATCCCTTCATGATCAGGTGGGCAATGTAGAAGGTTTTCCTGACTACTTTAGCAACATGAGTGTCAAACGAAAGGCTAGTGTCAACCTGGGTCCCCAGTTCCCTGATGACTTCTTCTGTGCTCAGTGGATTGCCACCTATATGGTAGCTAGGGGTAACCTTGTTCTTCCCGAAGGGTATGACTATGCATTTCTTGGTGTTTAACTTTAGGCCATGGCTCTGGCACCAGTTATCCGTTTCTGTGAGGCCCTTCTGAAGGATATCTGTGTCAGAAGTGTTTTCGACTATGGCACCCAGTTTACAGTCATCTGCAAACTTTGTCAGCCATAACCCTCCTGTGTTTGCTTGTACTTCAGAAAAGTAGATGCCGAACAAGAGTGGACCCAGGACTGAGCCCTGTGGGACACCTCTTGTGACAGGCTTTGAGTCTGACATGGCTCCAGCAACTCTGACCCTGTGGGTTCTGTCACTTAGCCAGTTTGCAACCCATCTTGTGATGTATGGGTTTACATTCAAGCTGATGAGTTTTTCGATGATACCTGAGTGGGGTATTGTGTCGAAGGCCTTTGCCAGGTCGAGGTAGGCTGTATGGACTGCCTTTCCCTCATCAATGGCCTTGGTGACTGTTTCAAAAAAGTCAACCAAGTTCAAAAGGTATGATCTGCCTTTGACAAAGCCAAACTGGGTTGGATCCAAAGTCTGCAAGTTCCATATGTCTTTATTTATGAGTTCCATTATGATCCTCTCCATGGCTTTGCAGATAAGGCTTGTCAAGCTAATGGGACGGTAATTTCCAGGGTCAGTGGAGGCACAGCCCTTGTGAAGTGGGACCACAGTCACCGTGCGCCACTCCTTGGGTACGTATCCTGAGGTGATGCTAAGATTAAACAGCTGTCCTAACTGCGGGTTTAATTCCTCATTGAGTTCGTGGAGCACACAGCCAGGGACACCATCCGGTCCCATGGATGCTGTGTTTTTGCCTTGGAGAGAGCAGTTCTCACCTGGGCGTTGGAGATGTTTGGGGGGCTACAATCCTCTGGTATAGATATCTCTCCTTTTGGGGGGGAAGGGGGGGAGAAGTTTGCACTGAACCTGTCAGCCAGTATGTTGGCAATGTGTGTAGGTTCAGTAATCTTCACATCATTTTGAACTAATTCTGAGCATATCTGGGAGTTTCCTCCTAGGTTTCTAACATAGCTAAAGAAGACCTTATGATTGTCTTTTGAGTCCTTGGCGATTTTTCTCTCAAAATTTGCCTTGGATGATTTTATGAGAGCTCTTAGTTTTTTACTTATAATGATCAAAGGTGTCTTTCCTTTCAAGGATTTTGCTCTATCTTGTAGTAGCTTCCTCCTTTTGTTGTAGAGCTTGTTTATGGCTGGGGTCCACCAGACTGGATGCTTGCCTTTGGTACAAAGAGTCTTAGTTTTGTTTGGGATTGCCTGATCCATGCAGTCCTGTAGGTGCTGGTAGAAGGCATTTGTAAGTGATTCAGCGGTTTGAGTAATGTTTACCACTGGCTCAGGGGCCTTAAAGGAGACCACACTAGTTTTTAGAAGTGTGAAGTCGGCTTTTGAGAAGTTTTTCACTGTGGTCTTTTTTATTTCAGGTGGGGGGGATGAGGACCTCCAGCGAGATTAGTTTATGATCTGATCTCACCAGTGAGGGGTATACTTCCGGTGTTGAACATTGTGATCCCATGTTCGTGATGATGAGATCAAGTATGTTTTCTCCTCTTGTGGGGATAGTGACTAGTTGTTCCATGGCATTTGAGTTTATGAACTCCAGGAACCTTTGGGCTAGAGTGTTTGGGCTTGAGTAGTGTTCCCAGTCTATATTAGGGTAGTTGAAGTCACCTAGTATGATGGTGTTTGGAGATACATTTATCCCCTCCAGTGTTTTCAGGAAGGCCATGTGAGGTTCCTGAGTTTGAGAGGGTGGCCTGTAACATGCTACAAATTGTAGAGCAGTCTTGCCTATGGTTAATTGCACCTGGATGGTCTCCGATGCATCGTGCGTTGCCACCAACCTTGAGGTGTGGGTGTCCTTTATGAATATGGACACCCCCCTTTCTTGGTGTTGTCCAGATTTTGGGGCCGGAACGCATGATATGAGGTGAAACCTGATAGTGCTGGGGTGCTCTCAGGAGCCCTGAACCAGGTTTCTGTCACAGCACAGACATCGATGTTCTCCATACTGAGAAGGGCCTCGAGTGCGTGCATCTTGAGATTGAGACTTCTGGCATTGAGCAGCATTACCCTTAGTTTTTTCCTTTTTTGTGTTCTAGGGTGGTAGGTTTAGAATTTGAGCCTTGCCTAAAAAAGGCACTAAGGGGGTGGCAAGAGCCTTTGCCAATATCCGGAAGCCCAAGGGTGACAGGTGCAAGCCATCCCTTGCGAAGCAGCATGGCTTGTCCAGCATGTCATCCCAGGCAGACAGACATTGGATCCCCTTTGAATGACACCAGAATTTAAGTCAATTATTAAAGCTGATCATCTTATCACTGTATTGTGGCATCATTCTAGGTGAAGGTAGGTGAACTCTAGATGCAAAATTGGAATACAAACAGCTGTAAAAGCACTGAAACAACATCTCTGGAGCAGAATTTACAATACTCCTACTGTTGTAATTATACCACAGTGTAAGGCACTAGACTATGCAGAAAATTACCAGTAACACTGTTTATGGAAAAATGCAGTAACGAATGACTAAATGAGGCTCAAATGTGGCAATAGTTTATAGTTCTACCACAACTGCAAATGAAACTACAGGACTAAGGCCCTAGACTGGGTTCAAAATACAAACAGCTAGCTTTTACAAGTAATTCTGCTTATGGTGATTGAAATGCCATATAATGTATAAATGATGCTAAGATCTTGCAGTAATTTTCAATCTTCCCACAGCCACAGATGAAGCTACATGATAATGTCCTAGAACATACTAGAACTATACAAGCAGACAACTTTTTTGGCTAATCCATGGAAAAAAGTTAAAAAAAAAAGGTATCACCACATAGGTCACTATCATTTATGCAGAATTTAAATTAAAGGTTCTTTTTGTCTCCTTTTTGATGAAAAGTTTGTTTCTTACAGTTTAGGGTTTCCCACGCCTCTGAGAGTCTTGCATAAAAGAACACCCCCCCCAGTTTAGTGCAACAATTAATTGGGCATTTAAGAATGATGGGGTCTGATCCAGAGTCCCACATATTTAAAGATTCATGCAAACTGGAGTGCCTATTGAGGATGAGATATAGTAATGTAAACTAATTTAAAATACAAATAAAACTTCATCTATCAGATCAATGGTTCTGCTCCTTTATATGTCCCGGATAAATGCCACTGTAATCTTCAGCTTGCCATATCATCAAACCATTTCTTTTCACTCAGAATACTGTACCCTACAACTAGTCTTCACAAATACCTGAATAGCAACTCAGAGCCATATACATAGTTATACACACTGCTCACTCACATCCTCTATACATTTAATATAAACCATATGATATCTAAATATAATTGCCACTGAACCTGCTTAATACCCCACAACCTAACTACAATACTAACATTTCTGCCCTACCATGTGCCTTCCCTCATTTCTGTTTATTTGACGCTCTAAGCATTAGCCACAAGATCTATTATCTGTTTGGCAATCCCATTAATACATGTCTTCAAGTGATCAACGGTCAGCATCTAATGCACAAATAACATTTATGCTGTAATACTTGCCTTTATTTCATATGGATGTAATCTAATTCACAAATGTAAGTATAACTGTTAATGTATGTTACTAAATGTCTGTTCATGCAATTAATGAATGTCTGTTTTGTAATATGTTGTAGCTTTTCTATGCAGGCCACTCCTGAAAAGTTTTTTTTTGACTAAACCTGTTAGAACAAACCCAGTAAACCAAAGCAAAGTAAGGCGAAATAAATAAAATAAACTGGTATAATAGCATTGTTATAGTAAGTTCTGGTGACTGCAGAGTACCATGAATTTAATCATAGAAAAATAATAATGAGCCTTAATGAAATTAGTTATTTATGAAGATGGTCACTTTTGAATGATACTGCTTTGAAAATGCTGTCACACTGGTGAGTGGCAAATCAGCATATTAAATTATAAGCATAAACCTCAAGAGTGCCTGAAAGCAGGATGTTAGTAATATTGTTACTGTAGAGGGAGAGAAGTAAGGGTGGCATTACTGGGATTTGTGAGTCATGCATTTCTTCTAGCACTGCAGATACTGTTGGAACCAAGTAAATTCAAACACAGTAGTGTTTGGAATTGCTTTTCATAAGACACAGTGTTAATGCCTTGGCTAGGAGTAAGAAAGTGATTCCAGCAAAATTATCTAATTCTACATTCCTATAGGTATAAAATAATCTAATTCCATTCCTATAGGTGCAATCAGTGAAAGTGAGAACAGAAGGGCAGTGAGGGTGTGGCCTTTACAGAAACCATGTACAACACAATTTATGTTCTATATAATGCACTAATTCTGAGTGCATTGCTTTTTGCAAATATTTTAGGGAGAGTTGTTAGTTTGGAGACAGGTCTGTAATAATCTGTAGAAAAGGAAGTCAATTTATTCAGGTGGCACTTACCTTGAAAGGCCCCTAATACAAAGTAGGACTAGAGTACATAGTGCTAACTTTCACCATCACACTGGATTGCTAATATCTGGCCTTAAGCTTCATGTCCAAGTCAGACTGAATTTGGCTTTATTTTATTACAGGACAGGGAATCTGTAATCTTGATACACTATAATATTTTGCATTTACTGATCATTAGTGGCAGACTGGCTGCAGTGGTGCAGCAGTTAGCATTGTCGCCTCACAGCAAGAGGTTCTCCGGTTCGATTCTCGGCTGGAGCACCTTCTGTTCAGATTCTGTATGTCCTCCCTGCAGTCAAGTGAATTTAAAGACATGCAGGTAGGTGCAAGCATGTGTAGATATGCCTTCTTTGAAAATTGGGTGTTGGGCTGGCAACTCGACACTGTAAAAATTCACTGACAATCATTAGCAGACTGGAGTTCCCTAACTGGGAAAAACTGAAAAACAGTGGCAGACTCAGGATAGAATCTTTCTGCTCAGAGAATAGAAAAAAAATCATTGGCAGGGTGTTAAACTCCTGTTGGTAGATACTTTACACACTATGTGGTTTAAGGATGTTAGATTTCTTACAAAGGATTTTATCTACCCGAAGAAGAATTTTTAGAGTTTGTTAACTGTTAACTGCCGGTACCTTTATTGCTATTTCTGAATCTGCAACAACTTAACTGGCTTGAACTGACAAACATGTTGCTTCTATCCCAACTTATGTTTGTCCAAAGAGCTTTTTACCAACCTCTTAATACACCTGTTCTTTCTAACCTCTTAAGCCCCTACTCAAACCTGAACTCACTCCGCTCTTCCAGCAAACTGCTAGTTACCTTAACCAAATCTAATAACCTTGCTGGTGATTCCCTTTTCTCAAATGCCATTGGGAAACGCTGGAATAAACTTCCTCCCGAACTTACTTCAATTGCATCTACTGTTCTGTTTAAACAAAAACTCAGAGTTTACCTTAAAAAACACTGGATATGTTCCTGCTCTAAGCCTGATTAAAATTTTCTTTGTTTTTCTCCTCCTCATGGCTATTGTCTCTCTCTTTCTGACAATACATATCTCTTTAAATCTGCACTTTCTTTCGATTAATGTTCTCTCTTTTTCCTAAGTTTTATGCTTTCTCTAAATGGTTCTAAAGATGAAATTATGTTGAATATGTTGTTTATACCTTTACACTATGATTAATCATTCTTGTCTCGGAGTTAAAGTCCTACCACTTTTTAATCTGTTATTATGAATTTTTTGTTATGTTGTATCCGTCTTGTCTAGATGTGGAGCTTTTCTCCCCGGGCCTCTGCTGAAAATGGAAATATATCCAGTTAGACTAGCCCGGTTAACAAATGTAAAATAAATAAAATAAATAAATAAAATATTTGTTAATCCCCACTCATTAATTCATATTAGGATAACTCAAATCTTATTAAGGGCAATTAAATATATCTGCTACCTGATTATTTTAAGTGACATATAAAAAGCTATACCCTACAATCAAGCACAAAAATTTTGATCACAGTAGAATCCTTTCGATTGCCTTTACATCCATTCATCCCAGGTCATAGATGAAACAGATCATTGGACTAGCTTATCTACCTGGTTGACAAACAGCAAAACAAATTAAAAAATTCTCAGATATTTCATGTAGTTAGTTCAGTTATCAGGAAATAAGAGGCTATTTAGCACTTAGTAGGCACAAGGCAGAGGGAGTAATCCTGGTAAGAGTGCCAGTCTAGGGTAAGGTGTATACACACACACACACACACACACACACACACACAGATTTACAGAGGATTTGGAAATTTGCCAAGTCAGCTATGGTACAATGGTGGGATGTACAACACCAGAGTTTGGCTAGGTTCACAAAATAACTGCCAGCTAATCTGAACATGATCTTGGGCAATAAACTGCAGATTTCTCTTTGTATACCATCCACCATCTAATGTGAGAGAATAACATCAAGTTCATCAATTTCTCCATTGACATAATTTTGGAACATCAAAACTATTGTATTTTGGATGATTTTTTTGGTTGTATTTAGGGTGATTTTTTTTTTACATCTGGTTCAGTAATGAACTAGTGGCTTTATTATAAGTCATGTTCACTTGTTTGAGTTGTTTGTTACCTTTGCTACTATCAACAATGGAGATTTACTTGACTTCACATTTCATGTGGGTTTGGTCACCTCAGATTTGCAGTTGGAGACAGTCTTTTAATCAGACCACCATTTAGTTCACTTAATTAGGATGCTTCAGCATATTAGTCCCTCCAATCTTGTGGTAGTCAGATATACAAATTAAAAAAACATATCTGAAGAAAACCTTAGCTATATCATCTCTTTATTGGTGAAGACACTGATAATCCTGAAGCATTAACAGCCTTCTGCAATCCGTCACCATTGCTCTAGACCAATTACCCCCAGGGTATGTACACCCTGTCTCACGGACAGTCCAAAAACATAGCTTAACCATGAGATTTTGTCTCATAAAAGAGTGGGGCATAGGTAAAAGTTTTCATCAGAGATATATTTATCTTCATGATGACAGATTTAGGCTTGACAACCATTGTATGTGTCGTCATGAAGATGTTTCCAGTAAGAAGGCAGTAATCTTGTATTAGGATATTTTCTTTACTTCTAACAGAGCAGTTAGATTTTTCTTAATTATAGACATGCGATAATTCAGTTAAGTCTTTCTTATCAACTGGAAAACAGCTTCTGTAGAATTCTACAGTTTAGATTTATGCAGGTAAGACTGACCACATTAAATCGGAAACCCTGTATAGTGACTCCACTAATCATTATTGAGAAAACCAGCATGAGCTTCTTGATTTTGCTTTGTGTGAGTTCACATACATTTAGTACTTTTTAGGCCATAGATTTGATTTTGAGTACAAATTCATCAAGCTATAGCTGGACCAAACCCACCTATGGGTATGGGGGGTTGAAATGTAGCTGGATGTTCTGAACCAAGTTATTGTCCATATCCTCACATCCGCTTTAAGAACTAGAAGTCTCCTTATGAGGGATTAGAAGATCTAATCTAAAGGAACTGTCATTGTATCTCTCTAATATGGAAAACAATTGACCCATATCTAGCTTGTCCTTTGAGAAGGTTGTCTTAACACAGTTTAAAGCTTACTTAACTGGTCCTTTGAGAAGGTAGTATTAACACAGTTTAAAGTTCATTTAACTTCTCATGATCTTATCAATCACTTTCATTCTAGTTTCATGAAGTGAAAAAGTACTGAGACAGCTCTCATTGGAGTTGTAAATGACCTCCTTATGGCATAAGATCAATGTAGGCATTCAGTTCTTCACTTTTGGCCTGCCTTGTTTTTTTCACCCACATCACCAGCCATCAGATCTCCCCAGCCTGACCCCTACTGACCCACTTGTTTCTTCATACAGGCTGACAGCCAGTCTATTTGTTCCCCAGAGTAGACAATAGATCTATGACCTATTCTTTCCCTGACTAAAATGAGAGTGTATTATCCCATTTGTAGGTCAAAGGTTAGACTCAGGAGCCAGCAGACCATCATTCACATGAGGGGCCCACTCACTCCAACCTGACTCCCTTCCTATAGTAACTGGTAGTTTTGCTGAAGCTGCTGCTGCCTAAAATGTCCTTAAGCATACTTACATACACCTAGGAACACTCCAGCTTGATGTGTAGCATGAGCCACACTGATCCAATAGCTGCTACCAGCAATCCCCTATCTCTCCTGTTGAATTCAATGTTACAGGGGGTTACGCCACCCCCATCTCACTGAGATGGGTAAGTGCTGGAATCTAATGCTCAATATGACCCTCCACTACCTAGTTATTCCAGAGCCTGACCTCCTATATGAACCTCAGTCATCCAGAAAATAGTCAGGGCTTTGTCTTTATTTATGATAAGGCTCAGGAACCCTATTTGTCCTAAATCACTCAGCTAAATTTTACACTTGTTAAAGCACCTTCAGACCCACTGTAATCTTTGTTACATAGTCCTCATTTGATTTGCACTGTACCTCTTGGAATGCATGCAGAGGATGATTTGTGGGTTTCATTCATTCTCCAAATACCACTGCAGTGATGAGTTCCTAGGGGCTGTATTCTTGATCTCCAGTTACTGTTTATGACTCATCTAGAAGATGTCATTATTTGGGCAAGATCTGACATTCATCTTTACCTTTCCTTTACTCAGGAACATGTTGGCCATGACAGTATTATTAGAAAGCTTGGACACCTTTCTTAACTGAAGAATAAATAGCTATCCGATGCTTAGTTAGGGCAACACAGAACTTCAACCATGCATGTGATCTTTGGGCCCTCAGTAGTTTGTATTCTTTCCCTCATTTTTATGTTTGGGGAAACAGGCTGGAGTAATTGTCCCAAGCATATATGTTGTATGTCATTCTCAATGATCTGCCAACTCTAAGGGACCAAGTGAGAGATAAATCTTCTTGTATCCATCTAAGTAACATACCCTGGGATTCAATAAACTCCGTGTAGGCCTTGTGCTAAGCCTACATGGAGTTTGCATGTTTGTACGGTGAGCAGCAGCTCCAATTGCATATTCATGCAGTGCACTGCATTTAAACGTAAACAAGCAAAACCACATAAAGTAATGTGGATCGTAGTCCTGTATACCTCAGTGCAAACTAGATTAGCGGGATTGCACGGAATGCCACATTGGTTACCAGGGTTCAACATACAGTAATGAATATGGTCCAAATACAGTACAGGACAGTGTATGCAGTGTATAGTATTCTGAAATCCCATTCCAGGCATTCTGTACAAAAGTTGTGTAAATGATCTGTAATGGTGCATGGACTGCCATTTAAAATAAATAGTCAAGGGAAGTATATGTATTGAATAGGGACACACAGATGAATTGTAGGAATGAACACAGGGAAAGAGGACTGGTGAAACATCCTAATGTACAGCAGATGAGGACATGTCAATGGAAAACAGGTACACTAACCAAATATCAATATGGTACAGTAAGGACTGCACATTGAAAACATATATTATGTGACTGTCACAAAAGGTGACATAACAATGGAGAAGATGACTTTGTGAGATAAGCATATTGACATAAACAATGCAGATGACATATATCAGAGATGTTATATAAAATTGGGGTTGGGTGCATACCGTGAAGCTGTGCAAACTAATTTGCCTAAATATGACTGTAATATCAGCAGAGGTCTCCAACAAGTGGGACACAGTTACAGGCTCATGGCAAACAGAAAAAGAAGCGCTCACGATCATGGACAATATCAGAATAATACCACCAGTAATCCCATGTCTCTGATATGGCATATGTGATTTTAAGTGATCATAGATGGTTCTGCACAAACACACTTGTACAACAACTATTATGACATGTCAGCAATTTATGAGAGTAATCAAGCACACCATCCTGACACTGTACCATCTGCTGGTGGTGTTAGAAGGGACACTGCTATATCCGTATGTGACATTAGGATCACTACAGGCTAGTTGACTGGTGTGCATGGCAGATATATATGGCACAATCCAGACTGTAAGAAATATATCCCATGCCATCAATGTTACCAAACACCTATGTATGTACTGTGTGTGTCACCAGAACAGGTATCACATATGCATCAGGTAAAACACCTTGATGGGTGATCTGCACCATCAGACAGTAATGTTTATGCAACAAAAAGAATACCTGGGTATGTCCAATAAGATGTGTGACAGCTCACTGTGACAAAGGTGGTACACTTCAGTTACACATCACTGGAAGATGTCTAGGGAGGTACATGAAGAAGGGTGCATTGTACTCAGTTATTGGTGTGAACTATGGAGGCATTATTGCCTTTGTTGTGGATGTTCTTCACATACTCACTAGTTGTGTTACAAGGGAGAAGTCAGCACTATGGCCACATGCTGGTGGACATTCCACATACAATATACCCAAGGACACAGGTCACATTCCAGTTGGTCTTGTTATAGGGTGTGATGTCCATATTATCCATAGGTTGTACTTTTGTCTTCATAATGTAACAAATCCCCCCAAGTTTTTGTTTTGTGATGTGTTTCCATGGCTTTGGCAGCGGTCTGTGGTGGGTGTTGATACTGTCTGTATTATACTAATATCACAAAAACAAAAAACTAAGGGCTGTCCGCTTTAACTCACTTTAACTTTAATAAAACAATGGAGAGACATACAAATAAAGCGCTTTTCATTTAGTTGAGTAACCAAACTTCATCAGGTAAATTTCTCCATGTCATCTACTGTTTAAATAGTCAATAAAACATTAAGACAATACCACAATAAGACATGTGACTGATGTTAACCCTTAATGCTAATGCATTAGACAGAATAAGTGACAGATTTTCTATACTTTAAAACAACATTTGATGTTTACAGCTTCATTTAAACCAGGAGGAAGGTGAGCAGCCAACTGAATCTACCACTCAACTTCCTTCTTGTTTTTTAACTTTTTGTTAATATACTGCTGGAGAAAAAATCACCCAGGTGCTTATCTTATTGGTTCAATTATTTCTGAAGGTACCTTCATAGACTTATCACATTGTAATAGAACTATACAAGTGGCAGGTAGTTTTGGTTGTCCCTCTACTGGAGTTGTTTATGTTGCTTTATATACATCATGCAAAGCATTTTATGTTGGGATGACTACGAGAATTCTGGGTACTAGAATTAGGGAACATATATATGCTATTACGACACATGATGAGAATAATGCGCTGTACAAGTATTCTGTAAAACGTTCTAATAAATTTATTTTTTCTGTTTTGGACGTGATACATATGGACTTAAGGGGGGTGATTTTAAGAATGAAGTTGAAAGGAAGGAAGTTTTGGGGCAGATTTGGTCAGCTGATTACCTTCCTCCTGGTTTAAATGAAGCTGTAAACATCAAATGTTTTTTAAAGTATAGAAAATCTATCATTTATTCTGCCTGATGCATTAAGTGTTAACATCAGTGTTTTCTTATTGGTTAATTGTTTAATAGATTTGGTTTAAATATGGCTGCAGTGTTATGTGGTTGTTTGTTTCTGACGAAGTCTTCAGATAAATGGCGGATTAATAAGTTTGGTTTATGGTAAAAGAATTGTGTCGAGAACCTGTTTCCACCAGTGTACTTTTGTTGTATTGTTACAGATCGCGTTAATTTAAGAAAAGAGCAGAAGAGCATTATGCATACCAGTTTTGCCTATATTTAGTTTGAAATTCAGTCAACCACTAGTTAAAGGAATCTCTCTTGCACCTTTGTAGGTCATTGAAGTGGTGCCTACAGTGTTCTCCAATGTGCGGAATGCCAGATGTTAAGTGGAGAGCAGCAGTGCCAAGCAGGCAGGAAAGCAGTTTTTCAAACTGGAAGGTTAATCTGATGCTTGACATTAGTTTGAGGGGTGTTTGCTGTGGTACAGTTGGAAATACATTTTTTAAATTGAAAGATAACTGTTAGGTGAGTTAACTTTGCAGACATGTGCTGGGGGCATACATTTCATGACCTGACACTTTTTTGTTTTGGCTTTATACACTGATAAAATTGATTTTTAAAGTGTGGGATTCAAACCTATGTATAAGGGGCAAAACATTTTCTTCCACAGTGATGATTTTCCATCTTTGCTACAGAAGAAGTGCTGCTCAGATGTAGTCATGAATCATTCATAAATACAGCTGACAGTTATAGGTGCTAACCCAGTATGTGTGTGACCTGACAATGTTCTTGTATACAGATTCATTTGTGTATGTGTCTTATTTGTGTGTGAAGGCCATCCAAGTCCAGATAGCAGAATTACACTTATAGAACTATAGTCAACAGTATACCCTCAGTCATACATCTGAAAACACAATAAGGTTGTCATAGGATCATAGGAAGATCCTAGGCTAATGGCCCTAGCCAATGCTCTACACTTATTTCCATGATCAGCACCTATTGCCCAATGTCCAAGAAGGACACAGGTGGAAGCCCCGGGGTGTATTTACGGTCATCCATCCAATCGTCCAGATTGTTTTTGAAGAGGGCCAATGATGTGCTTTATTTCACATGAAGTGGGAGTCTGTTCCAAAGTTGTGGTAACCTCTGGGAGAAAAATCTGTTCCTCCAGCAGGTTCTATTAATGTCACATACCAGGTTAAAGTCTTTGGAGTGAGTAACCCATGTACCATTTGACTTACAGAGATGCAACATTTCCAGTAAAGCAGGATCAAAGATTGCCTTGTATGCAAGGCAGAGATCACTTCTGAGTAGTCTGTATGAAACAGAATAAAGTGATAGTGATTTCAAATGATCCACATAAGACAAATGCTGAAGACCTTGAATTTTCCTTGTGAGGAACCATAGTTGTCTCTACAATTGCTGCAGGTGCTTAGAAAGGTACATACAAAAGGGGCACTGTACTCAATTATTGGCCTGATGAGGGAAGAATGCAGTGAGGTTATAACTTCTTTTTTTCTGCAGGCAATGCCTTTATGAGATGAGCTGTATAGAATGTCCATCTTACTACTGTGGAAACATGGTTGTCAAAGGTAAGGTTGCTGTCAATCAGTGTGCCCAGGTCTCTCACTACTGAGTGTATACTTAAGGTGTTGCTATTGTTGTGGTAGTTAGCAGGAACATCACTCTTGCTGAAAGGGATGATAACACTTTTTTGCATTGAGTTTAAGGCCATAACTTTGGCACCAATCATTTGTTTGTGTAAGATCCTCTTGTAGGATGTTGATATTATGTGGAAATTCTATGACTGCTCCCAGTTTGCAGTCATCATCAAACTTTGTAAGCCACAGACCTTTAGTTTTTGCTTGTACTTTGGAGAAATAGATTCCAAACAGTAGAGGTCCCAGGACTGATCTCCGTGGAACACCACTGGTTACAGGTCTGCTGTTGGAGTTGGATTCCCCTATTTTGACTATATGTGTTCTATCAATGAGCATGTTAGCAACCCATGTAATGATGTAAGGGTTAATACCTAGCTGGGTGAGTTTGTCAATGATGTCTGAGTGTGGGAGTGTCAAACACCTTGGCTAGGCTAGGTAGGCTGTATGCGCAGATTTGCCCTCATCCACATCCTTGGTTACTGTCTCAAAGAAGTCCACCAAGTTTAACAAGCATGATCTCCCTTTGACAAATCCAAACTGAGTAGGGTCAAGTGTTTGGAGATTACCTATATCTTTGTTGATAAGGTCCATGATGATTCGCTCCATGGCCTTGCAGATAAGGCCAGTCAGGCTAATAGGTCTATAGTTCCTGCTGTCAGTGGTATCACCACCTTTGTGCAAGGGAATAACGGTGGCCATTTTCCATTCAGATGGGAAGAAGCCAGTGCTTAGACTATGACTGAAAAGCAGGAAGTTCCTAGGCTAATGGCCCTAGCCAATGGTGTTGCTAATTCTTGTTGGAGCCCATGTGGGACACAGCCTGGAATGTTAGCAGATCCCATAAATGTTGTGTCTGTGGCCTTAGAGAGGGCATTTATGACCTGCTCTTTAGAGATACAAGGTAGGGGACAGGTGGTAGGGATGTCATGGGGTAAGTGTGGTGAGGAGAGAGGAGTGAAGTTTTCACAGAACCTGTCGGCCAACAGGTTAGCTATGTCCAGACTTAGAATATTTGGCATCATTAACTACCAGTTTGGCAGAAATCTGGGCCTTTCCTTTTAGGTTACAGCTGCAGCTAAAGAATGCCTTAGGGTTGCTTTTAGTTGAGAAAGCTAATTTGGATTCATAGTTTGCTTTGGAGGACTTCACAAGAAGTCTTATTCATTTAAGCTGAGGAGGGAGTGTTTCCAGTTTACGGCTCGATCCCTCTTACTCTTAGATAGCAATTTATTCCTGTTATTATAAAGCCTGTTAATGGTAGTTGTTCACAGGCAGGTTTGCTCTTCCTTGAGGAACTTGTTTTGGTCCTATCAAGTATGGCCGAGAAAATGCAGTTATACAGGTGTTTGTATAAAGCATTGGTGTAGAACTTGGCATAGTTGCCAGTTCCATCGGGGGGGGGGGGGTGTGGTGGTGCAGCGAAGCTATTTACAGTAGAGAGTTGATTATCTGAACGTTGATTATACGAAACGTCAATTATACAAACCAGCATTCCGAAGTTTTTGGGTAAGAAAAATCATGAAGTCTAAATATGTAGACATCATATGTATTCGCTTGAGCATGTTTTTGAGCTTGTATCCAGCTTGTGTGTGAAAAATATTCTTTTTTGTCCACTAAAATCGCCAAATGGTTAAAAAGTGTATTCCTGCATGCAGAAGAAAACAAGATTTTTAGCAGTTTTTTATCCAGTTCAATTACATGTTTGATTATCAGAATAATTTGATTATCCAAACTACCTTAGGTCCCAATTAGTTCAGATAATCAACTCACTACTGTATACCATCCCGTAAGAAGTTATAATCTGCTTTGGAGGATTTTAGTTTGTTTGCTGCTGGGGAGGTGTCAGGTGTGATAGTTTCTTCAAATGAGACAGATTTGTGGTCAGATCTCACCAGGAAAGACCTCACAGTGGGGGTGCTACAGTGGTCCCCCATAATGGTAAGGACCAGAAACAGGATGTTGGCACTCAATGTGGGGGGTGTCAACCAGCTGGTCCAGGACATTGGAGTTAATGAAGTTGAGGAATCTTTGGGCAAATGAGTTTGAGCACGAATAATTTACCCAGTCAATGGATGGGTAGTTAAAGTCACCCAAAACAATGTTTTTTGGATGTATCTTGATAGACTGAAGTAGATCGAAATAGGCAGAGTGGGTGTCCTGACTCATGGAGGGGGTTCTGTAGCTGGCAATGACTTGAATGGATGTCCTACCAATGGTTAATTGTACCTGTTTAACCAATCTGGAGGTGTATTTATCTTTAATGAATATTGATACACTGCCTCGTTTAGTTTTTACTGCTTTAGTTTGTGGTCTGAACATGTGGGAGAAGATGTAACTCAGTATGTTTGGGGTGCTCTCCACAGCCGTGAACCAGGTCTCTGTGACTATACAAATGTTTGCATTTTCCAAGGTGAGGACTGCTTCCAATGAAAGCAGTTTCTTGTTATGATTCCCAGCATTTAGCAGCATAACCCTGAGGTTGTTTTTAGATGGAGTTTTTACGTCGGGAATTTTGTCCTTGAGATGCTGCCTAAAAAAGGCACTATGCAGTGGCAAGTGCCTTAGCCAGTAGCCAGAATTCCAGTGGTGACAGATGAAGATCATCTCTGGCAAAGCATTGAGGTCTGTCAAGCATGTCATCCCAGGCTGACAGATACTGGATCCCCTTAAAATGACACCAGAAACTAAGCCAATTATTGAAGTCAGTCATTTTCTGTTTGCACTGAGGTATCATCCTAGGTGAAGGTAAAATGCTGCTTAAGGCTAGGGACATACCTACCTGAGACACACAGTCTGAGAGCTCAGCCATGTCTCTCTTCATATAGTCCAGAGAGTTACATCTCAAGTCGTTCACACCAACATAGACTATGATGGAGTCATAACTGTTGTTGAGAGACTTGAGTGCATGCATGATATGGGGTATCCTGGCAACTGACAGACAGCTGACCGTGACCTTTTCCTTATCTAGCCTGGTGAGCAGGACATCTGTGTGTCTCACAATGAATCACCTATGACTCATATAAGTTCATAGGTAGGTACTAGGCTATTGGCTCAAGGGCCTACGTAAGCCTAGCCAGCAGTTTGTGGTTTTCTTTAAGAGCTTGACAGGTGAGACACTAGTATATCAGCTATTATGTGTATTGTGTTCTGCAAAGGACGTTTTATGTGTAGCGTGCTTGTGTTTGTGTTTGTGTTTGGGAGGTCTCTGGTGTTTAGGTATCTTTCTGATGAGGACCTCCACATATATAGGTATGTATATGTGGGTTTGGGTGGAGTAGAAGGTGAGGTTTGCATGCTGACAACCTGCTTATTGTCATACGTACTCACCATTTAGATCTCACTACGGCTTATCCTTGAAGCAGCTCAGCTGGCTGGAACTGGTGTGTGTGAAAGCATGGATTGAAAGTACTTGATATAGTTGCATCTCTCACATGTTGAGTTTGTGTAGACTAGGAGTAGAGGGTTGTTGGTGAACATGTCAACCAACTTGGATGGAAAAACTGGAAAATTGCCTATCCATAGTGTTAGGTTAATTTATATGGTCACACTTAGGAATGGCTAGTGGGTGAGAGGTGTGTTGGAACCTCTGAGGCTCAGCTTAGTGTTCCACCTGACAGTACAACATGTCAGCGATAAACCTCTGGAGGACCACAAGCAAAGTACTAAGGGAAAATTTAACAAGCAAAACATTTGTGTCTATAACCACCAGTGGTAACACCACTATGTTGCAGTACAAGATGATGTGCTACATGCAAACAAGCACAAATGCAGGGCTTAAATATAACAAGAAATAACCCTTATACACTTCCAAATGATAGACTACTTGCATACACACAAACTCCTGCCAAACACTCAGCATGGCTTTCAACCCTTCCATAGTACCACCATTGCCCTCTTGTCCTTCTCCAATACAGTAAAACTCTCATAGAAACAATGGTAAATATGTTTCTGTCACCTTGCTCAACCTTTCAAAGACCTTTGATATGGTTAGACATGACATTCTTATCAAAGAACTATCTGAATTAGCACTCTCTCAACCCTTCATAGCATTGTTCCAATGCTATCTAGCCAGCCATCAGGAAGCAGTTCTGTGGAAACAAGAACGCTCCCTCCTTCTTCCAGTCACTCTTGGTGTTCCCCAGGGTTCTATATTAGGTCCACTGCTTTTCACACTCTATACCAATAAGCTCTTTTCCTCCACTCCCAATGCATCTGTCATGCAATATGCAGATGATTCTACATTAATTTGTGCAGCTTCCTCACTACAGGAACTTCATACATTAACACAAGCATCTTTCCTCTCTATTGAAGCATGGCTATCTAATTTCCAACTTATTCTAAACCCTACAAAAACCATGTCTCTGCTCTTTAATCCTACTAAGTCCACCTCATCAACTACCACCTTTAATATCATGTCCAGTAACAAAACTACTATCTCTCCCACAGAGCCAAACTCTTGGCTGTAGAGATTGATAATCTAAGATTTGATATTCACATCTCCCAGACCATCAAGAAAGTCCACAAAAATAGGTACTCTCTATAGAAATAGACAATTCCTTACCCAACAAACAAAAGCTACCATAGCCCACACTCACCTAATTTCTACCCTCCTCTATGCCTCACCTATTCTTACCAACCTTAGAAAAGCAGACCTAGTTAAGCTTGACTCCTGCTACGACAAAATCGCTAGATTTGCCTCTGACTCCCCATTTAGATCTCACCATTACTCATCCTTGAAGCAGCTCAACTGGCTGGAGCTTCCTCAACACTTACATTACAACCAACTCTCTCTGGTGGATAAAATTCTGTATCAACCAGAAAAAAGCCTACTTCACCTCCACACCAATAACAGGACTCTTCACTTCAGTAACAAATTTATTCTCACAGTAACTAATAATACAGCAGGAGACTCCCTGTTCTCTAATTATATATCTAATATCTGGAATGCTCTACCCAGTCACATACCTACTATCACTTCCTTCACACAGTTTAAAAAAACATTAAAAATCAATCTCATTATAACTGGCTATGCTTTTGCACTATACCAGGTTAGACCCTCCTCCACCAGTCTATTCTCACACCTCAAGATGTATTTATAGAGCTTTGTCCTCCATTGAATATATACATACAATATAGTAAAATTGATTATGTTCTGGTTTAGACTCTAACAATCTTTATGAAGCTGTTGTTTTACACGTCTCTCCAGCAATGATGTTGATGTTTTCTTAGGGTGGAGATTCTAGTACTAATGTATTATTTCTATGTTTTACTAATTGTGACTTATATGTCTCTATTTTCTACTTGATCTATGACTCACTGCATTTTGAATGTAATTTTCTTTGCCAAATTTGTTATATTCTATGTTATATGTTTTTGTGGTGTGTGGAGCTTTTCTACCTGAACCTCCACTGAAAATAGACCTGTGTCTAGTGGACTATCCCAGTTAACAAATGTAAAATAAAATAAATAAATAATAAATAATTCAAACTAGCCAATAAGTATGCTCTCTCTCTCTGAGATTTAGTCCAACCATCCTCAATTATATGGGACATAGACAGCACTCTCCTGCAACAAGGGTGCAGAAGAGCCTTCACCAAGAAAGATGGCTTGAATTTGATGCTCAGAAGTTACATAATAGACACAGAAACAGCAAACCTGGAACTGGGCTATGCTGCAGCTGAAATAGCACACTATACAGTAAAATGTGGCAAAAACAGTTCAGGCAATTCAGACAGTAGAATGCAAATACAAATTAAAAGTGCAATATAAGAGCAAAAACAGACACTTATAGTTTGTTGGAAGCAAAGGATGCCTCAGATCTTTCAACATCTCAGTGAAGAACTGGTTTTAATGCTCAAGTGATATAAAACAGTCTAGATTCAGCAAGACTCAATCTAGCCTATGCTATAAAATGTAGAAGTACTAGGAATTAAATGTGCATAAAATCACAGTCACAACAGCAAAAAAACAGTTTAAATAAAGCAGCAATTCACCAGCAATTCCCAGCTTAGAGGGGTGTAGGCCACACTCTTCCACCACAAAAGTCTTGACCACAAACCTTCCTAATGTAAAATAACTGTTTTGGATCCCAAGTGCTTAAACCAGAACTAAGACATTCAGAATAAAAGACACAATGAGCCTTCAACCAGCAATTCCCAGCTTTAAATGGTGAAGGCTATCCTCTCCTGCCACAAGAGTTTAGACCACAAATCTTCCAAATGTAAAATAACTGGTTTGTAACCCAAGTGCTTAAATCAGAACAAAGACACCTACAACAACAGGTGTCTTGCCTTCACCAGCAATTCCCAGCTCAGAAGGGCAGAGACTACTCTCTTCTCCCACGAGTGTAGACCATAAACCTTCTTAATGTAAAATAATTGGCCTGAAGCCCAAGTCCTTAAACCAAAACTGAGAACCTTAGAGTAACAATTACAATTTAATCAAGCTACTAACAGGCAGTAATAAATGCAGCAGAATAAATGCAATTCACCACTTTAAGAACAAACAGCAAAAGCAAACTAAGGTAATAAAGTAGGAAGAGACAAATACAGTAAAAGCAGCTGAATAAAATATATTTTTTCAGGCTACTATCAAGCAGTAATAAAATGCAGCAGAATAAATGCAATTGAACACTTTTAAGAACAATTAGCAAAAGCAAAATAAAGTAGGAACAGACACAAATACAGTAAAAATAGCTGGATAAAGTGTAATTGTTTAGTTAAGTAGAAAGGAAAGAAACAGAAGATAATTCAAGGTTAAGAAAAATAGATGGTGGGCCTTCCCAAATTATCTCATTGCACTCAATAGAATGATCTGATGCAATGGGACTGGGAGGAGTCTTCAATATCAAATTTATAGTAAAGGCAGGCAACTCAAAACCACCAAGTTTTAAGAATATGACAATAGTTGGGAGGATGGGTGGGAAAAATAAAATGGACACAGAATAAGAACAGAAAAGGATTCCTGCAGTAAAGTTCACTAACCCTGAGTTATGTTCACAAAACACAGCCTTTGCAGAATACTGTTAAAACAACAACTTAAGAGCAGTACAGTAACAGGCAGATGGAATTTTTTTAACAAGTGCAGGTCAATAAATAAATGTGGCACAGGAATGTTAAATATCACTGAAACAGAGCAAGTGCAAAAAATATACTTATATCAGCTTTGTATTTCCAGATGGTCTTCTTCCTCGTGCATATAATTCATATAAGCTCTACTATCTAAAGTGTTATAAGTGTGATTAAATATAATGTGAAATGGAACTACAGCAAAAATGTCTGGAACGCCATGTATTGGAATCCAGGACCATGTATATGACAACTGTATACTTACACCTGTTGCCACAAGAAAGTTAAACTAACACTTGTATATTTTTCTGTTCATTGTTATAAACTGGACTGTCACAACAGCAGAAATATGTTGCACTTCCTATATTTGAACCCAGGACCATCTGTATTACAGCCCTGCACTTAACACCTACCGCCACAGGAATCGTTAAATGATAGTTGTATAAGTCCTTATTCATTCTTCAGCTCTGTGTGCAACTGAACAGGTAACACCACTTACCACGTTTGCATGGCGCCCAACAAAATTAATAGAATATATCTGTTTTCGGTTATTGACTGTCTGTGTCCTGTCTGCAAGTTTTCAATGACTGCAGGTATTGGGGAACCTTGTTAACTGCCATACAACACCACTTAGTGGCATTGCGAGATGGAAAGTAAAAATTGCAACAATGTATCCTTTTTGAACTTTATACTGACCTCCTCCTGTCTGTATTTGTTCTGCCTGCTTCCTGTGTGGGCCACTGCTAAGTGTCATGCAAACAAGATAAGCGCAGCTAAACCTGCCACTCATTGTGTTTCTTCGTTTCCCTTGTTTGCGCTAAGCCACTCACCATGCAAACAATGGCATAAAAAATAAATAAATAAATAAAAAGGGAAAATTAGGTGAAATTAAGCAAAGTTTGCAGCAGGGAACAGAAATCATTCTGCATACAATCAACTGCAACATCATCCACAGTACTAACAAAACATATGACAGTTATTTGTACATGTGTTACTTTCAAATATAGTGCACTGTGTGATCACAGCCATTTATGACTATTGCTTGCAAAAAATGCAGTTCTGTATAATCTCTCTGTGTTTGTTGCTCATTCTTGTCTTATCTGAACAGTAATCTGAGACATGCAGTCTGTAAGGCATTCTGTATCCTTGTCCTTAAAATGTATGAGGATATTAAATGGCAATAATATGCAGCTGTCAAGAAATGAAGGGGACATCGGCTGTTACTGAACAGAAACTGTGAAATGTGTGCTGCTTACTTACATTTAAAACCTTGATACAATTACTTCTACACTTTGTAAGTCTAACCTGGCTGACACACCCACTGGATATAGAGCAGCTTGAATTGCTGTTGTGTTTTCCTTCTTCCTACCAGTAATCCTTCACAGTTGCAACCCATTATTAGCAGCAAACACTGAGGGAGTGACTGCACCATGTTTATATCTGCTGCACACAGCCAAGTAATTAGGACTCAGCAATTCTAATGATTTCACAACTTGTTTGCAGCTTCACCATACTCACAGCCCTGGTTCTACACCATAAAAAGGTAACTGTGTAGCTAGGGAACCTGAAAGTAAGGAGACTTGTTTATGTGGATAACACAGAAGAGGATATTACTTTAGAAAATATCTGCACAGAAAACTACTGACCTTATAAAGGTATGCTTGCATTTTTCAGCTATATACTGCATATGCTGAATTGTCATTAAGAAAAATCTCTTATATATTTGCATTAGCAAATGCTACTTTTATCTGTATGCATTTCTTAGAAGTGTACTGATAGCATGGGCATATTTGTCAGGGCATTTCACTTTCTCAGATGTACAGCCTTATTAACTGTCATCACAAACTGCTAATATTACAACTGTTTTTCTGTGTACAATCTTCTATTGTTATTTCTGCAAAACGGTAAATGTCCTATATTCTCCATGATAGAAGGGTGTTAGAATTCTAGGGTTAGCCTTCTAGAATGGACCATACACACCTCTAGGAGAGTGCTGGCCACAGGTACACATGATTGGCAATAGCTTAAAATGGAATGTTCTGTGTTACATCTGTAGACATGTTTCAGGGACAGTTTATTTGATAGCACTATTAGCATTTCACTGATGGTTTGTTAGCAAAATTTGTCATTTACCTGATCTTTATTAGACAGAATGCAGATTTTGCAGCAGATAGCTGCTGATGTGAATGCAGTAGGTGGCCACAGCAGGACATATCAGTTGTGCCATAGGGCCATTGACATGATTTCATCTGCACTGAGGAGAACACCTGCAGTGGCCCGTGATTGGATGGGTAATGGAGACAGCTACAGAGCCATCACAAGCCACAAATGAAGAGTTCTTGTCCACTGTCAGGGATCAGACAGCTCCCCGTAAAGTACAGAACAGCATGCCCTTGACATTGATGCTACTGTTTCTGAGAGAACAAGTATGCCCCAGGAGGAGCTTCCACTCAGGTTTATGTATCTCAATTATTAAATACTCTTATACAATAATATACTGACAGAAATTCACAAGTTCTGTTTAACAATAAATTCATTTAGATGGGAGTTTTAGATTGCTACAGTTAAGAACACATTTTGATTGATTACACATTGGCTTAGGTCAGACTTGTCATCTAAGTTCTTGTTAAAAGTATTGTTAATGGACGTATAAAGGGCAAAATGTTTTAACCCCCTGTGTTACTCTTAACTGGGATAATGTTGTCCTTACCTTTTGGTTCACTTTTTACAGGACCATCATCCATGGGAAGCATAGCATCAACTTCACATGGTAAGCCAAATATCTCTTTTGTCAGTAGTGATGAGCAGTTCAAGAAATTTATATATTTTATTTATATGTGTTTTGTGGGTGTCAGGACTGTTAAGTGAATTGCTGTACTGTCTGTGATAGTGGCAACACTGCTAGTTTGTTAGCATGCATTTGACTACAGTAGTGTAGTGATTAATTTCTTTCCTGTGTTTGTTGCTTATTATCACAGGTGTAGGACTCTTACCAGCTGATGCCAGAGTATTAGCAGACTCTGATGATGATGGTGGCCAAACAGAGGCACAGTCAGGGGTTGCAGAGGTTGAATCCGACACTGAGTTTGACATTCAGCCATTCCCTGTAATTCCATAGGACACAGCCAGTCGGCCTATGCCAACCCATTCCAGTGAGCCCTCAAATCTTGGGCTGGTGGAGGGTGAGACACTCAATCGGGGAAGTGTGGTTACTGTGGCTTCAGTGCCTTTTGACTCTGGCCAGATCCAAAGTGTGGGTGAGGTGCCATGCAGGAGGGTTGTTAAGGGTGCTCGAAGGAGGCCTACTGTCCATCCTCCCCCTGATCAAGGTGTGTCTTCCCATGCCACTCTACATATGTTTGGGGCCATCACGGAGGCACAGGCATGTTTCCATAGGTCCTCCAGAGAAGTGCTTAAAGTTGTAGATGTGGCACAGGCTGACATGTATGACTGCCTCCACCGTATTGCCAGTTCAATGGATTGGATGAATGACATGTTGGAACAGGCAGTGTCTGTGATGGAATGTCTGCTGGGAAGGGAATGGCATCCTCATGGGCATAGGTCAGCCATATCATCTGCTGTTAGCTGGCATGGCCATGCCCGATCAAGATCCCATAGTGGCAATACTTCTACTGCTCCATCAGTAATTGAGGTGTCCACACCCAGACATGGCAGGTCATGGGGTTGTGGTCCTCGTGAGGGGAGCTCATACAGCAGACATTAGTCACATTCAGGCAGCAGTAGTGCATCTGACCGTGGACATGCCAGTGCAACTCCTAGCAGAGCTAGTTTGAGTAGGTAGGTACAACTACAATGAACTTCCACCTCTACCATGCACAGCACACACCTATCAGACTTGCCAAGATGTAGAGCTTGCACAGAGCTTGGCTATGTTCATGCAGACACTCACACACCAGTTTTACCTGGAGGACCCACACAAACACACACACAACAGTTACATGGTTCAGCCATGAAGCTTAAACCTCATTTTGTCTCACTGGCCATTTGTTACTTTGTCCAAATGTCTGCCTGATTCTCTTTCTTACTCACACACTCACCAACTTTTTGGGTCAGCCTAGGATTCCTACCCCCCCAATACCCTGTGCAAGAGATGATTACTGTGCCATATCGCTATTTTGTATCTTTTGGATCCAGGGATACATAAACGTTGTGTCTGATGCTCAGGGTGCATAGCTGACATAGTGCTTAGTATATCTGTACTAGTGATGTTGAAGTGCTAATTGTACGTTTGACTTATATTGGTCTTAGAAAGTTAGACAGTTGATAGCATCAAACATTTGTTGTATTGCTAATGATCTTGTGGGGGTTGTGAAGTCTGAAACTGAAATGTGTCTTTCTAAATCTTTAATGATTTTCCAGACCAAAAGTATGATGCTAAACTGAGCACATTCAGTGACCAGCAGTACTTTTAAGAGGTATGACTGTGTGAGTCTTTGATGCCTGAGGCCTACTACTTGATAGAGGGCACATGTAGTCACATCAGTCTCTGCTGTCACATGTTAAAGTAATTTTGTACAAATCACTGACCTTTTACTTGTTTACATTACCAAGTAACAACATGCAAGGATATGCCAGTCATTCATATTGTTAAACAATACACTCCAGGTTCAACACTTACCTTATAAATCCAGCAGTTGCAAGAGTTTTAGTTTGGGGCTGACTCTGTCTGATGCTAACAGTACACAACCATTACATTGGTAAGTAAAGATTATGAGCATTGCCTGGCATCAATGTCACTCTATGTATGTGTGTAGGATGAAGGTTTTAGCCCCTTAGGTGGTGAGTGAGTGTGCTATGCATTGTGTCTTAGCTAATGGGCATGTGCCTCATTATGGCATTCTTCAGTGGGAGTGTGTGCAGTTTTGATGGGCATTATCAGCCACAGTTCCAGTGTATAACCTGCATCCCTCAGTAAATGACCCTGTGGGATATCCCCCCTAGTGAACATCTGATACAGTTGGGAGGTGTGCCAGATATATGAGTCTTGGTAACTTCCTGGGTTGCCAGCACACATTGTTCAAAATGATTCCCTTGGCAATACACATGACTTGGCTGTTAATAGAGTGGAGGCCCTTCCTATTTATGTACAGCCTTCCCTGTTTCCTGGGTGATGCCTTAATTTCTATATGTGTACAATCTATGGCACCCAGTAATTCAGGGTAGTGTGCTACAGGGTAGAACTTCTGCATATGTGTGGCCCTGTCCTCAGGAATACAGAGAAAATATATGTGGTCACTGGCATGTTGGAGCATGGCATTCAAGAACTGATGGATGCTGAATGCTGAATGCTGATGCCTGTGACACCCCCATCATGCCCCCTGTTGGTCTCTGAAAGGTTTCTGTACCTAAAACTTTAAGTACTACACATACCTTTGTCTCCACTAGTATGGGTTCAATTCAGTTTGTGTCTCTATCCACCCTGTAGTGCTCTACAATTTCCACCTCATGCAGACTGTGATAAATGCTGAATGCTGATGCCTGTGACACCCCCATCATGCCCCCTGTTGGTCTCTGAAAGGTTCCTGTACCTAAAACTTTAAGTACTACACATACCTTTGTCTCCACTAGTATGGGTTCCCTTCAGTTTGTGTCTCTATCCACCCTGTAGTGCTCTACAATTTCCACCTCATGCAGACTGTGATAAGTTAAATGGGGTCTGAGAACTCTTCTCCTTCTTGGCCTCGGTCTATTAACAACAGCAGCATAGGCTTCAGCCTGTTGCACATGCACATGAATTAAAGCAACAGCAGTCCCTAACATTGTTTCTGTGTAGACTCCTTTCCATGGCTGTATTCCAATAGGTTTTGAAATTCATAGGGAAAACCAGCACTGAGTCTACACGGTTGCTTTATAGCTTGTTGAATAGCTCCTCCATCTTGGATTGGTTGATTAGCATACAGTTCAGCTGCTTATGCTGTTATTAGCATGCTACAGTGTTTACCTTGTTTGTGTGGCTCTACACACTGTGTAGAGTTGCTTATTGAATCCAAAACAGTGCATACGGTGCAAATGGACCATGTAGGGTTTATTGAATCTGGCCAATAGTCTTAATTAAGTGCTTGATTCCAGATGAGAACTTTTCTAAAGTTGTTCATCTTGTTTTTATAGCTGAGTACTTGCAATACTGCAATGCTCTTTAATTAGGGTTTGATAGCAGTGTCTTTGAGGACAAGCAGGTAGAACAGAATTCTGCTGCACATTTGCAACTGGTGCTAATCTTTAAAATCACACAATATCAATGCAACATGGCCTGTGCTGCCTGACAGTCATTAACATGTCTGAGTACAAGCTTCTTGTATTACTTTTCCTTGCTGTATATGACATGGTTCCCTCCTGCATTAAGAAGTTGTTACTGCCCAATGAATTTTCTAGATCTCTCCACTTAAACAGGAAACTGCTTGTGCTTCAAGGTACTGTCTAGAATAATCTAGGCAGAAGACTTTCTTTAGCCGTGCACCATTCTTTTGGAATTCTGTATCTTGATTATTAATGTCAAGTCAATGGTCCAGCAATTTAAGAGGCGTCTGCAAACATAATTTTTACTTTCACTTGTAATTTTGGTCTAAAACTCTGTATGTGTCTTAAGTGTGAAGCTTTTCTCCCTGGGCCTCAACTGAAAATGGGTAGCTTATCCAGTTGGACTTTCCAGGTAAACAAATGTCAATAAGTAAGTAAATAAAAATAAAATAAAAATAAAGTCTATACCATTATCAATCCTTTTTTGAAATTACTTAGCCAGCTACTTCATTCAGGACTGGTCTATTAGTTTGGATAAAATACATTTACTGGCAAACTGGATTTGCTCCTGTGCATACAGCTCAGTGGACAAACAGTACCCTTCGGCACTTGTTTCCATAACAGGTATGGGTTTTACAGGATCAGGTTGCTAGCCTGAGGCCCAACCCTCCCCAGAGGGTGCACCACACACACTCACATCTAGGGCCAATTTAGACTGTCCAGTCCACCTACTGCATGTCTTTGAAATGTGGTAGGAAATCAGAGCCCAGATGAAACCCAGACAAATGCAGGGAGGACACGCAGACTCCACACAAAAGGCACCCCAGCCAAGAATCAAACCGGAGAATCTCTTGCGGTGAGGTGACAATGCTAACTGATACACCACTGCACCATCCATTACTAGCATATTTATTTGGATTTTTATTGTCTGCTCAGTACCTTTGATATATTGTTTAATTATTACTGTATTTTCTAGTCTTATGTTTGGAGCCCATAGTTAATCTTACTTTTCAAAAAAAAATATTTTAGTTGATTTTCTTTGACGGGATCCAGTGGAGCTATCTTTTCCAGACATGTGGACATGCTAAAAACGTGTTTGCAACCCTTAAGAACTGTATCGTTTTATAGCATATGCTTTCATAGGAATTTGTACCAGTATCTTAAAATGGTTATTGCCAGCAGTAGCTGAATTTGCATGCTCTGTGGATTCTCTGTCTGAGTACAGTTCAGTACAAGCTGCTGTTGAATGCATGTCATGCCTAATGTCACTTCATTCATTCATGTTGACTATATGTGTACTTAGCAGTACACATATATTATATGGGGTCACACATAAACCTACTTTTGGTATCAAATGTTTTATATTGCACTAAGTTTTTGGAAATTCTAAAGCAGTTTTCTTTGTTCTGCAAATTTTTTCCTATGCAAGGGTGTCTCTACAGTATCACAGCTACATACAATAGCAACTTAATTAATTTTATTTATAAACATTTTAGAAAAGTTCTGTTATTTGCATTTTTACATTAGTAACATTGAAAGTCACATTTTTTATCATGATTTTTAAAATTGAACATACTTAGTGTAAACTATTTAATTTATGTGGCTGGAGCACTGCAAATGTAATCAGGCTATATTTTCTATTCAGCTATAAATAAAGGTGGTTCCCATTTTTACTAAAGCAATGGTGTCTGTGTCTCTTTATGTTTGTTAACAGAGCATCCCTAAATTTTGCCCAACTCATGGAGTCAGCTTTTAACCACAGCCTATATTTAGACAGAAACACAATTAATTGGTCTGTCTGTCCTAAAGTAGTGTTACTGTGCTACATTAATATAATCTTCTTTGTGTTACATTACAGTTTTTATTTTTTTTTTACTAAAGAGCCCCATAAGGCACTTTACCACTGCTTTGGAGTTCCCTACCTATTTTTAATAGCATCACATGCCATTGATCCTGGCAAATCCCATTCATCTCAGCCTCACTATGCTCAGCTTAGTTTTGCTTCTCTACCCTTCCCCAGCTCTTATCCACCCCCTTCCCTACCTTTATATTCACTGTCTTTACTCATCTAGCAATCACTCTACCATTTAGTTACATCTCTTACCATTTCCTTTACCCTCACCCCATTCATAATCGTACAACCTCTCTATGAGCTTGATTACAGTAACTTTACTGCCACTCTACAAATCCACTACCCCAAAAAACTCAATAGATCATTAATTATATGAAAAAAAAATCACTGGCATACGTCAGTCATTCTGCAATTTCAGGCATTCCATATTGTTTGTTTGTGTCTTTCGGCACGAAGGTACGCCCATTCATGCATGTCTCCACGCAGAAGACGCTCTAGCTGTGAATCGAACCGGGCACTGTCTTACTGTGAGGCGATAATGCTACCGCAGCACCACCACCGCGGATATTCCATATTAATTTACGAAAATTAGAGCTATTCTTCTGGCTATGGGACACACATCCACCTCACCATCCAACTTACCCTTGCCACCTCTCACTGACCCCAAATGCTACCTATTCACAGACAGCTACCTACACAACCATATAACCCACCTATCATCACTATAATTTCATCCCAACTTCCTTTCACACCACTACAACATTCCTTCATTATGTAACATTATAACTTTCACCCTAATATAATGCTATACATGACTCTTCACTCTACTCTGTCTCATACTAGCCCATTCCACCACATATCACCTCCCTCTAATTAACTTTCCTCACAATTCCACCTTCTAGCACTTCCATATGTCCAAGGGAAACCATCCCACACTATTTACATAAATATGTATAATATCATTCATGTCCTAAAAACAATATACTCACCACACAAAGCTCAGCATTGGATCCATGACTCAAAGCTAATACTTACTACACTATCCTGCCAAACCCCAAACAGTAGTTATACTACAGTAGTGTGAAAACATTCATCCTAATTCTAGTCTTGTTAACAAATCAACGTCCTATGCCATCACCATTACTCTTTTTTGTATATATACCTCCAGTTTCAAATTCTAGAAGTTGAACATTCAAGGCTTCTAAAATAAAATAACCAAGATCCCCTTTTAAATGTCTCACCTTACCCTAGACATCCTGGCCATCACCAAAACATGGTTAAAATCTAACACTAGTGATGAATAAATTATCCTCCCGACTACAATCTAGTACTGTCCAATCACAAATTAGAATGGGCTGGCACCATTGCTAACATGTAGTCCAACCATAATCAGCTATGGCCCTACCTTATTGATATTCCTTGCTTCAGTAATGTTGAAATTCTAATTAGCTTACTGCAACTAATCTGAAATAAATAACTTTACATCATTGCATTGCACCTTCCTCCCAAAAACAATAATACCACTCTCTGGCATCTTATTTTGGGTGTCAGTGAACATCATCCAACCCCCATGTTTGCTGATATAAAATAAACTGGTCATCCTCAAGCAAACAAGTCCCATGCACATTCTAAATCTCTACAAATCTGCACAGCTAATTAGTGTCCCTATGAGATGTGGCAAGGGCAAAAACAGTGCGTCTAGCGTAAATGGAATATTTACCAACAACCCTGAACAAATCCAAAAATTCAGTACTCTCCCAGACTAAGGGAGCACCAGTCCTCATTTGTCATCAAAAGTTGGAAAAAAGTTCCAATCCCCCATCAATACAACCTTGTAAGAAACCTAAATTCAATCAAAACACATTCTTAGCCTCATTAAAACAGTGCAATTGGAACCTCCTAAAACATCTTTCCCAGATGAAACCATCACTGCTTTCAGTGACATCTTGTAAAGCACCCATAACCAGCAGTCCCCAGTAGAAGAAAACAGTAAATCCCATTCCAGCCCACTGGCTAACATGCACAACTAAACAGCAACTGCAGATTAGGGACAGAGCCTGGAAACCAGAAGTAATGCTAAAACTCTTCCCAACTATCACATTTACTGATAGCTACACTATCAGGTAAAATAAATGCAGACACTAATATCTACTACACCAAATTTTAAAATAGCCAATACACCAGCTGAGCAACCAAGAAGGGATCAAACATTTTCCTCTGTTACAATGATAAGAAAATTGTTAATGCTAAGGATGTTGTTAAAGAATTTGCTAGTAGCTCTCTGAGCACTCTTGCATTGATGGACTGCTGAACTTAGAGGAGACAATACTGAAAATAATTCTCAGTAAGATAACAATGATTCTGCCCCAGGTCCTAATGAGATAAATGGATATTTTCTACTTGTGATTAAGAATAGCATAAGTCTTGTTTGCCCTATTTCAACAAACATAAAAAATGGGTTTTATGCCAACTAATTCCAGGCATACACGTTATCCATATTTATAAGAGTGGTAAAAAGTGCAATGGATAAAGCTGATAGTTACACACTAATAAGCCTTACTAGTGTTTTTGGCAAAACCTTTGAAAGGACATTATGATGTTATATCAAAAATGTTATGAATCTTAAACTATTTATTTATTTATTTATTTACATTTGTTGACCGGGAGTGTCCGACTGGACGTAGGTCCATTTTCAGCAGAGGCCCGGGGAGAAAAGCTCCACAGTTAAAATAAGCAGACAGTAGTTACATTGGATTACATAGCGATTAACAATTTGATTAACATAGCAATTAATTACAAACATATTTACAGATGAAGAACATAGTACATCAGTAGACAACTAGAGTCTTTATCTGCGAAGTACATAACAGACATTAACAAATGTTACAATAAGAAGTTCCTGCTATATAATAAGTACTAGGCTTATGAGCATCTGAGCTTGCTATAATCAAGGTAGTTAGTAGAGTGGAAAGAAAGGTAGTGGTTGGATGGGGTGGGTGATATTAGAGTGGGAGTTGCAATGGCATAGCCAGCATGTTTTTAGGTGTGCTTTTAGTAAAGTTTTGAAGTGGGTGCATGATGGTATGGAGGTAATTGTAGGTGGGAGGGAGTTCCATAATTTGGCTATGACACAAGAGAATAGTGCTTCACCAGCAGAGTTATTGGCTTTAGTGATCTGCAAGTGATTTTTGTTGCTGGATCTTAGTGGTCTGGTGGTGTGATAGGGTTGGAGTAGATTCTGGAGGGATGGGACATTTAGTGGATGGTTTACTAGTTTTTGGGCAAGTGAGAGTTGCTACCATTGAAGGAGGTGAGGGAGTTCAAGCCAGCCCAGTTCAGCAAGTGAGAGACAGTGGTGACTACAGTAGGATGCCCCTGTGGCGAATTTTGCGATTTTGTTGTAGCAGGTCTCTAGCTTGTTTAGATCGCATTGCCTTAGGTTGGTATATACTGGAGAGGCATAAAGTAGGGTGGAGATAAGGTGGGAATTTGCTATTGAAATCTTTGCTGCTTTGGTTAGAAGTTGCTTATTTCTGTATACCGCTCCTAGTTTTTTGTGGACTTTTTAATAGTCATGGATATGTGAATGTCAAATTTTAGTTTATTGTCTATTTCCACTCCTAGCAATTTGGTGTGTTCAGTTGGCTATATAGTGGTGTTGTCTTTTGCTGTGATGTTAAAGTGAGAGTTGTTTTGAGTATGTTTGGTGAGTTGGAAGATGAGTAGTTTAGTTTTGTTTGGGTTGAGTATTAATTGGGCATCGGATAACCAAGTTTCAACAGAGGAAAAGGCTTCCTGTGTGACTTTTTGCAGTTTGGGTAAGGAATTGGCTGAGCAGATGATGGTTGAGTCATCTGCGTATTGTATGAGTGTGCCATGTTTGGTGGCAGAGGCTATATTACTGGTGAAAAGTAGGGGTTCAAGGATGGATCCTTGGGGAACCCCTGTGAAGACAGGTAGTTGGGGAGATATGTCATTCTGCCATACAATGGATTGTTGGCAGTCAGACAGGTAACTCTGAAACCAGCTGGTGACTGATTGAGAGAAGGATAGGATTAAACCAGTTGGTGACTGATTGAGAGGATAGGTTATTGAGGACAGAGATGAGTTGTTTGTGTGGGACCATGTCAAATGCTTTAGATAGGTCTAGGAAAGTAGCAGAGGAGAGATATCCATTGTTTTTATGCTGAAGGATAGTGTTAGTAAAGGAGAGTAAGGCATTGGTAGGGCTATGGTTTGGTCGGAAACCATGCTGAGTATTGGAAAAGAGGTTATTAGTAAGGAGGTAGTCTGAGAACTGAGAGTCTATGCATCTCTCTAGTATTTTGGAGAGTGGAGAGAGAATAACTATGGGGTAGTAATTGGTTAGTTCTGTGGAGGGGCCGCCTTTGTGGAGGGGAATTATATGTGATACTTTCTACAGTTTGGGAATGTAACTTTCTGACAGAGATCGGTTAATCAAGATGGATACTGGGTAGGCCAGAGCATCAGCTGCGATTTGTAGGTATTCACTTGGGAGGTTGTCTGCTGCTAATTTGGCGTGCTTAAGTTTAGTTAAGAGTTTTTTTATGTTGGAAGTCGGTACAGGAGAAAAAGAGAAGGCAGTGGGGAGATTACTAGTTGAAGGTGTGGGTTGGAGGAGGGGGTTGTGTTGTTTAGCTAGTGATAGTATGGTTTGTGTGAAGTGTGTGTTGAATGAGGTAGCAATATTTTCTGAGGAGTGAGGGATGTTAAGAGGAAGGGTACTGACTTTACTTGGGTGGAGGATGGAGTTTATGGAGGATCAGAATTGATTGGGGCTGTGTTGGGAGGAGTCTAGGGCAGACTGGTAGTACTGGAATTTGTCCTGTTTTATTAGCTTTTTGACTCTATTGCGTAGTTCTAGGAATTTCTGTCTAGTTGAGGGGGCTTTGGTTTTGCATCACTGCTCCAAGGCTTTATCCCTGTTTTTCATTTCTGACTTAGTAGTTTTCTGTAGCCATGGGGAGAGTTGTGCTTTGGTTCTGGAAAGTCTTATGGGGGCATGGTAATTAAGGATGCTCAGGAAGATAGTATTAAAAAATTCAGCTGTGTCATCAAGACTGAGGTACTTTAGAGGATGCCAGTTACATTCCTTGAGGGATGAGATGAATGTGAATGGGTTAAAGTTTAGTTTATTATGTATTTGACGGTAGATGAGAGGTTTAGCTTGGTATAGGTATTTTTTCAGTAGGAATGTTGGGGAGTGATCACTGAGGCTATCTGATAAACAGCCTGTTATATATGACTGGGGCCTCTTACTGACTAGTATCCATTCCAGGGTTGTGTGCTTGCTGGAGTTTTTATTTATCCTGATTGGCAACTGGACTAGTTGGGTGAAGCCATGAAGGTTTACATGATGGTTTGGATGGTTGCCAGAACAGGTTTGCCAGTCAATATTGAAATCACCTAAAATTATAGTTTCTTGGGGGAGATGGTGGGTAGACCAGCTGAGGAGGTTTTCTAGTGGAGGGATGTTTTGGTCAGGTGGGAAGTAGCATCCATTTATGTTGATGGTTTTGTTTTGGTTTATTTTGAGGTTGGTATATATTATTTCTTCATTGCCTATTTGTGGAGCTGATGATTTTAAGATCTGGATGTTAAGATGCTGTTTAAATATTATAGCTACACCGCCTCCTTTCTTGTTTAACCGGTCTACTGTTAGTATGCTGTAACCGGTAAGGAGTATTTGCTCACTGGTGATGTGCGGTTTTAGCTAGGTTTCTGTCAGGATGACTATATCTGGGGAGTACAAGTCTATGGTGGCATGGAGTTCATGGCCTTTGTTGAATATACTTCTAATATTTAGGCTTAGTAGAAGGAAGTCACTTGGCGTTCTATTGGCTGTGATATGGGAGAAGTTGTGGTTTCTAGTCTGATTATGAGGATTGGGATTGGAGATGGTAGGGCCAGGGTCGGAGTGGATGTCTCCACTTAGGGCTAGTTTTGATTTGCATGAGGTTATTATTTTTCTCAGTTTTTGAATGTGCTTGTTTATTAGGGAAACTTTATGATTGTGCTATGTGGGTAATAGGTATGGTGGGAGGGTTACTATGTTAAGTTGTAGGGATGCTTTATATTTGCATAATATAGTTGGTAGAATATGTGGGGGGTGCATAGGGATGGTTCTTGAGTTGGTGGGAGGGGAGCTTAGTGAGGGTGACACATGAGTGGTGGTGTGAGTAGTAGTACAGTGGTAGTGGTTGAGTGGGGGAGTGATGGAGCTTTGGTAGGATGTAAGATATGCAAGGAGAGTGCATGCAGTGAGCATAGGTAAGGTATGCTTGTACGTGTTAGTTGAGGAGGTGTGATAGTAGTGGGAAGATGGAGGAGGTGGTGTTGGGTTAGTGTTGTGGTTGGCTATTGGAAAGATGGGAGGGGTTTGTGAGTGTAATAAAGGTAGGACCACTGGGGGAGGGAGGGAATAGGGGACAGGGTGGGGAGTGAAGCGGGTAGAGACCCTGTTAGTAGCTCTTATGAAGGGGCTGGAAAGAATCAGGTAACAGAGTAAACTGATAAATGAACATATGATAGTGACAAAGGGTGGTTGTAGTTTTAAAACTGGTGCCTGCCACAGGTAATATTTATTAACTTTATGTTATGTATTTATTGTTTATGTATCAGCACAGCCTTGTGAAACAAAGGCCTTGTTTGACAAATTTGATTACCTTTATTCAGAAGTCACAAACAAAATTAACATGGGCCTACCAGTGGATGCTGTGTTCCTTGATTTGGCTAAAGCATTTGACACTGTCCCTTGTAAGGTCATATTAGATGACATATGACTGTTAATTAGCATGCTTTCTCCTGTTAACAGCTGGCTGTGGAGAATGAAATCAGGTGTAAAACTAAAAGGAGTCACATTTCATGAATGTGATACAGAGGTGTCCCGCAGGAGTCAGTACAGATCCTTTTCTGTTCCTAATATTGATGTCTGTATTTCCAAGAGACTCCATGTGTTAGGTGATAAAGTTTGCTGATGACATCAAAATAGCCAGAGCTGTAACTAATGTGCAAGAACAGGCCAAATTTCAATTGCATATTGATAAACTTTATCTGAGGGGATTACAAAACAAGTCATGTTCAGGCCCATGAAATGTAAGCTATTGTGGTTGTTGGTATGGCAATATTTTCTACACATATTCAAAACCAGATGAACTCACTTCAGACCACAATTGATTTATTGTCTTAGGTGTTATAGTCTGGCATACATTGGACTGCAACCAACATGTCAATTTACAGGTATGCAGACAATACCATGTCTGTCCTATGATGCTAAGATATTTTAGTTCAGGATGTCATGTTCATTAGCATTGCTGAATCAATATTAGAATATGGTGGTGGGTTGTTCATACATGTTAGCAACTTCTTAACTTTGAATAAAGTTCAAAGGAGAGTCACAAAAAACTGAGCCAGTAAAAATGTGGGATATGAAGAAGAGAAGCTGAGATTATTTTCAGTTTATTGTTAAGTTATACAGATGTTACTTCACATACATTTTCAAGGCACTGCACAAAAAGAGTTTCTGCTTTAGACATTAGCTTTACCTAATACCAACAAGGCACACAAATGATAAAGGTCTTGGAGTTCCCTCAGCAGCAAAATATAAAATAAAAAGCAGAAGGTTTTAACATTAGTGCTGAAATCAGATGAAACAGCTTGCAGTGTAAAATACATTCAGTGAATACTGTAAAAGTATTTAAAAAGGAAGTTGATCTGTGGTTTTGGGTAAAGTTGCTTGGGCATGCATAAGTGGAGACTGGCTTCTTAAGATTTTATAAAACGTCAATGATTGATACACAACATTGATACACTGAATCACTGAAACCATTAATAATCTATTCAAACTGGGTAAAACTCTTTCACCAGTCTGACAGCACAGAGGACTAAAGCCCTGTCTTATTAATAAACTACTGCCTGTTCTAAAGGTACAGGCTTTGACTCTTTCTGCCTCCATTTGTCTACTGTGTGATCTTAAGCACGTTGCTTAACCAGACAGTGCCTTCAGGCAAATGGGAATTGGGCTTGCTCCATAATGGTCTCCAGGACCACACCCATGAACTTGCTAATCCAATGCCATCTGAAATGGGCACCAAAACAACCTGCACTTTCACATCTCACTTTGTCAGTGCTACAGCTTCTATAATCAATTGTCTATCTTCAGACAATGCATGCAATTACCAGTGACTCTTCTGCCTTCTCCCTTAAACCAATCTAAGCAATGACTACTAGAAGCATCCTGATTAAACTAATATGTACTGCCCTAACAGCAATCAATCTTTCCAACCTAACAGCAATCAACCTTTCCAATGAATATAGATTAAACTTGCCACAAAACCCTGCTAGCATTCTGACTGGAAGCAATCATTTATTATTTCAATTCCCAAAGGAGAGAAGTCCACTGAATAAAGCTACTATAGATCCATGGCCATCCTCCCTCCTCTCTCTAAAATACTGGTAAGGTACATTCAGTCACAATTACCTCAATATCTGCTAGCTAACAAGTTAGTCTTCTACAAACATCATAGCACTGATGTTGCCTTACTTGCTTTCCTCAATACAATTAACTATAACAGAAATTATGGTAAGTTAGTCTCAGCAACATTTCTTGATTTCACCAGTGCCTTCAACATCATACACAAAGGTGTCCCCAGCACAATTATCAAAGGTAATGACTCTAATAGAGACATTATATGGTTCCATAGCAATTTAATGGAAACGGCCCAATATGTCATGTGACAAAGGGCATTACTCTACCCCCTGCCCGTAAATGTTGGTCGTCACTAAGGGTGCGTATAGCCCCCCCCCTGTTATTGAATATATTCAGCAACAAACTTCATAAGGCCTCTGATCGAGTCACTCTTATTCAATATGTATATGATTCTGCATTCATCTACCTATTGACTAAAGCCATTTTATCATATCATCCTGTTAAAATATACTACTCAACTTAGTCTCAAAAATAAACTACTCAGTGACACTATTAACACAAACTTGAAAAGTGATCTCTAGATCTGTAACATAATTTAAAAAATCGACAAAAACCTGGAATTCTTTATAAACTTAAATCCAGTCTCAGAGACCAAGGATATAA